>NC_079164.1:4167006-4264136 GCF_947568905.1 Ostrea edulis
TCTTTGTTGATTATGCAAGTCCGAATTTGAAATAAAGATTATTAAAAAAGATTAATTAGTTAATCTATTTGGGCCCATTTTTCTTTTGTAGTTTCAACTTAGTCCCAAGGGTGAATGCTTATTTTGAATGACAACATTTTGTCAATTTCAATCACACCTAATTTCATATTCTGTAACATTTACTGTTGATATGTAAACTATTGTGCTTTTTGTCCCTTTTGCTTCTCCTGATTCAGTAGCTGTAGAATTGGAATTCTCCGGATTTTTTCTCAAAGAGCTCAAGTTTTGCACTAGTGATTCCGAAGAATTGATGTAAATTTAGAATCAAATATCCTAATGGGCAGAGAGAGGAGGAGCATTGGGGATGAGACACATAAACACTAGAATTACCTTTTTTTATTAGTTGTTGGTTCTGTTCGTTTTCCGCCAGACATTTTGTTTCAGTGTTCATTAAGGCGTCACCTTCACCCCTCTCCACTGCAGTCTCTCTCTGATTTGTCTCTGTTAGAAATGAAGTGAAATTGAATTGTATGAAATTTTTCGGGTTTTAAAACAGGACTTCAAATTAATTCCTTTATCAAAATGTATCATAATGAAAAATGGTAACTGTTATAGTAAAACTCCAGGGCCAGCAAAAAACAGTCTTGTCTGCGTTACAAACTTCCCCAACATTTACTACAGAGCTCAATCAGTTTCATGTGAAAATGGAACATCATCAGCCAGGGAGACAGCATCGCAATATGCTGAATATGCCCCATTTTCGAATATTACTGATGTCTACCAAAGTTAATCAACAACTATCGTAAGTTCGATAAACTGTACATTATTACATGAGATACTTATTTCTGCTATGTCCGAGGTCACAAAACATCTGCAGAATCGCATACCAGCAGACTTGAAGCTTGTATTAAGCTACAATATTGTGATGTAAGCCACAACGCAACTCAACAGAATTTCTTACCTAGTATATGGAATAAACCAAAAAAATCATTAACTGTGGAATTAAACACCTCTACAGTATTTAAGAAGCTATTGATTGATTGTCGATGAAATCTTGAACTTTCTTCGGCTTTTGAGCACAACTGCGCAGGATTGATTGATTGTATATTGTTTAACGTCCCTCTTGAAAATCTTTCACTCATATGGAGACATCACCATTGCCTATAGAGGGTTGCAAAATTTAGGACTATGATCGGCGCTTATTGCCTTTCAGCAGGGAGGAATCTTATTGTACCATACCTGTTGTGACAAGTGACATCAATTTCTGCAGTCTCAAGTCCGACGGAATGCCCCATTTAGTCGCCTCTTATAACAAGCAAGGGGTACTGAGGTACTATTCTATTCCGGATCCCACAGGGATCTCTTCTGTAAGATAGGGGACCCACTGAGTGCAAACTTTCTTGGGCTTTACCTGTTCTTTTAGAATGCTGAAGAATCACTGTTTGTAATATTTGCAAGGTATATCGTGTATCTTCAGCTATTAGTTTTCATGTGCTAATTTTTGTGTTTTTATTTTGGTTTATAGGAATTTGTTGTGGTTTATAGGAAATATAATGATCGTTGATCGAATGTCTACAGGATTAAAAACTTAGTTTCACACACTATCCAATAATATAGTACATAGTTTACATGGACAAGAAAGAGGTCTAGTAGTGAATAATAAAAACTAATGTCCTCCATTTTCTTCCTCTCCGCCCCTCCAAACATAGCATTTTGTGTAAAAAAAAAAAAAAAAAAAAAAAAAAAAAAAAGAACGAGAACCTAACAATTTAGGATATGTGCAACGTTTGGCACATTACCCATAAAAAACATTTTTTTTTTTTAGGTCCGATGTTAATTATGTAAACTATGAGAACAACTGAACTAGATCTTCGGACATTATTTCAAAAATGCTTCGTTAGAAAAGAGTTTTGGATTTCATCGGTATGATAACCTTCCCTCTGAATTGTAGTCCTTGACCCAGGTGAACTAAGGTATTAAAATATGTACAGCTATAAGCTTGAGTAGTTGTGTTTTTCAGTAGCGTCTCTCGGAATGCATTAATCAAGCCAAACTTTTATGCAAAAAAAAAAAACCCGATCAATTTAAACAAAGGATCCAAATCTAATTAGACTGCCAAAATGATAAATTTCAACTGAAATAGAATTTGAAATGAAAATTCTCCTATCAGTTTATAAAGACTGCTCGCCTTGGTTTTGTTACGTCATGAGTAGATAGTTGTGTGTTTACACCCCATGCGACGTAAATCAAATAATCAAAGAAACCACAAAAGCAGACTGTAACAAGAGGCCCATGGGCCAAATCGCTCACCTGAGTCACCTTGGCCCATATCTGAAGACTCTTCATATATATTTGTATGTAAAACTTTAGTTCCTACTATGGCCCCAACTACCCCTGGAGGCCAAGATTCTTGCAAACTTGGATCTACACTACGTCAGAAAGCTTTCATGTAAATTCATGTAAATGTCAACTTCTTTGGCCCAGTGGTTCTTGAGAAGATTTTTAAAGATTTTCCCTATATTTGTATGTGAAACTTTGACACCCCCCCACTTGTGGCCCCATCTTACCCCAGGGGGCCATGATTTGAACAAACTTGAATCAGCACTATGTCAGTAAGGTTTCTTGTAAATATCAGCTTTTCTGACTCAGTGGTTATAGAGAAGATTTTAACTATATATTTGTATGTAAAACTTTGATCCCCCTTGTGGCCCCATCCTACCCCCGGAGGCCATGATTTGAAGAAACTTGAATCTGTACTATGTCAGAAAGTTTTCATGTAAAAAGCAACTTTTCTGGCTCAGTGGTTCTTAAGAAGAAGATTTTTAAAGATTTTTCCTATATATTTGTATGTAAAACTTTGATCCCCTATTCTGGCCCCATTCAATCCCCGGGACCCATGATTTGAACGAACTTGAGTCTGCATTATGTCAGGAAGCTTTCATGTAAATCTCAGCTTTTCTGGCTTAGTGGTTCTTGAGAAGAAGATTTTTAAAGTTGTTCCCTATATATTTGTATGTAAAACTTTGATCCCCCTTGTGGCCCCATCCTACCCCCCCCCCCCCCGGGGGGGCCATGATTTGAACAAACTTGAATCTGCACTATGTCAGAAAGTTTTCATGTAAACAATCAGCTTTTCTGGCTCAGTGGTTCTTGAGAAGAAGAGTTTTAGAGATTTTTCCTATATATTTGTATGTAAAACTTTGATAATAATAATAATAATAACTATGTCAGAAAGTTTTCATGTAAAAAATCAGCTTTTCTGGCTTAGTGGTTCTTGAGAAGAAGATTTTTAAAGTTTTTCCCTATATATTTGTATGTAAAACTTTGATCCCCCTTGTGGCCCCATCCTACCTCGTGGGCAATGATTTGAACAAACTTGAATCTACAATATGTCAGGAAGATTTCAGGTAAATTTCAGTTCTTCTTGCCCAGTGGTTCTTTAGAAGAAGATTTTTAAATGACTCCACCCTATTTTTGCATTTTTGTGATTATTTCCCCTTTGAAAGGGACAAGGCCCTTAAATTGAACAAACTTGAAAGCCCTTTACCCAAGGATGCTTTTGGTCAAGTTTGGTTGAAATTGGCCCAGTGGTTTTGGAGAAGAAGTTGAAAATGTAAATATTTAACAGACAGACGGACAGACAGACAGACAGACGACGGACAAAAAGCGATCAGAAAAGCTCACTTGAGCTTTCAGCTCAGGTGAGCTAAAAAGGACTGCAGTTATATTTGGTCTCAATCTCTTTTCTCACAAATTCTGGAGAGATTAAAGTTGGCACTCTGTACTTTATAATGTTCAAAAGGGATCAGCCTTCAGATTTTCCATCCTCATCTTCACATATTTATGTAGAACATTCCATTATCACCTGCACATGAAATCATATTTCTCAACTGATTTGATAGGCAAGAGTTTGTTCTACGTATGATCAGTTTTTAAATCAAAGTAGGCTACGGACAAACAAGTTGATGGTGCACGGGTTTCAACAGTCTCGTTTAAAATCATCATTGGGCAAACACGGACCCATGGATATACCAGAGATGGGATCAGGTGTCTAGGAGGAGTAAGCATCCCCTGTCAACCGGCCACACGCGTCATAAACCCTATATCATATCATATACCTAGTAGTGTATCAGCCCTGATACACCTATCTTGGCTAGGGTGAGACAGCTGCAAGTAGGTAGGGCTGTCTCGCCCTAAGGGCCGAGATATCTCTGTCTCGGCCCGTTGTCAAGGGGCTGTCTCGCCCTCAAATTTCAAATGGCTATTTCTTCTTTAATCTTTTGAAATCTAACATAACTACATGAAAAAATGATGTTAGACACAATTTTTTTCAAATATAATACTTTCTTCCACGACAAAATTTAATTTAAGCAGAAAAATTAAATAAAAACGTTTTCAAAAACAGCGCTAAATTGTAGCGAGTATCTAAGCAAAGGGGGGTAACCCAAGTAACAATTGTTTATTTAGAACAATAACACGTTTAACTTCATTTAAAAACAATCAACGTTCTAGGCGACAGAAAACAGTAGGAGGATTATGGAGGGTGATACTAAAGCATTATTAGAAATTCCCGGTCCTAATGGAGATCAAAATGTTAATTTACGGTAATTTTGATGTAGAAAACTGCTTTAAAACGATTTCTGAAATCTAAAATCCCGAGGACTTGGCAATAAAACGAGAAAAGCAGAACCAATATCTTCCGACGTTTTTCAACGACTTATAGATGCTAAACAGATGGGAAACGGTAAAAAAAAAACTTACTTCAGTATAAGGTAACATTCCCTAAGCAAATAAATAGCAGCATCAGATCTGTAAACATTCCCGTTCATACGATGACGCCACGTAAACAAAGTTCTACAACTCTTACAAATTATATGAAAACGGGCGAGTTTGGTAAATCCGAAAAAAGAAATAAAAATAATTCACTTATTTCCAATTTTAGTATTCATTAGCAGGCCCCTAGGAGCTGCTTAATAGTATATACATGTACATGAACAGCACAGCGATAGATATGACGAGTTTCTCAGCCAAGCAGTTCAGTTAATTGAAACGTCCAGATTCTAGACTACATGAGGGGATGTCCATGATTAATCATCCAATTATTGTGACCAACAGTGGAATAAAGCTACAAAACCCAGACTTTAGCATGTTTCACAATGCCAATAGTACTGGAAACATAACCATTAAAGTAAACTCACCGAAGGAATAAAATAGTCAAATATCGTTGTATAGTATACCATGTATATATGTTAGGGTCAATACCCCCCCCCCCCCCCCCCCCCCCCCCAATTTAAAAAAAAAATGTTTATCAACTTGTTGTGTTTTAGGTATATGATATAAACAATATCACACTCTAATGTTGATCTCGGACCTGGGATTGCCCCTCGACTGATCTCGGCCCTCGCCCTACGGGCTCGGGCCGAGATCAACTCTCGGGGCCAATCCCAGGTCCGAGATCAACATTAGAGTGTGATATTCTATATTTATCAGGTAAACGGAGTTATCCGTAGTCAAAATCAATGTGCCAAAACAATCGGATGAAACACGTCAGACAGTATTTGACCAAATCCTAGAATCTATTGGCAATCTAGATCGTTATAACGATCATAGAATTTGCGAAATGATGATTTTACACATGCAGGTGATAATGGGATATTGCTACATAAATATGGGAAAGTGACGATGGAGACGCTGAAATCACCCCGTTTATCATCAAGTTGAGTTTGCCTTTGATATAAGTATGAAGCAGACTCTGTGATGTTTTTTTGTAATTTCGATTTCACTGGGATATATTGAATCGAGATATGAATGAAAATTATTATTATTGCTAATAGATAATATGTCGTGGATATATCTTAATGTCATATTGAAGGTCACAGGAAGAGAATTTTTCTTCTCACGTAAAGGTTTTTGAATAAATTCTGCTTCATATGAACATAAAAACAGGTCAGCTAACAAAGGAGCACAATTCGTGCCAATTTGGAACCCCAACAGACTGTTGGAAGACCTGATCACAAAATACCACGAAGATATTGTCATTGAGGATCCCCAGCAAGTTTTCTTTATTTCAGCTTCAGAGTACTTGTGCGTGGAATAAGGGAAGTACAGAATATGATAGTAATGATGATTATAAAATCTCCCATACCTTGTGTCTGACGTCTTTTATTGAACAGAATAATTCCTGGAACAACAACCAGCAGGATAAGCGGCAAGATTACACCAAGAGTAATTCCCATAGCACTGAAAATCAAAACTATAATGTTACATTCTACTTCACGATGTCTCAGCGGTACAATTACACCAAATGTATTTAACACAGCACTGAAAATATGAAAACTATAATATTAAATTGTATTTTGTGACTTTTTACCGGGACGCTTAGACCAAAGGTAATCCCTACAATAATAATAATAATAATAATAATGTGAAACAGATCGATTATAATGTATTTCTGTGAATCTAAACTATAAATGGTCGTTATAACGATCTAGTTCGACAATACAACCTATCATTGGGTAAAATGCTGTCTGACGTGTTTCATACCGATTGTTAAATAGTTCTTGACACACTGATTTTGACTACGGATAACTCCGTTTACCTGATCAGGATATAGGGCTCACGGCGGGTGTGACCGGGAGACAGGGGATGCTTACTCCTCGTAGTCACCTGATCCCACCTCTGGTGTGTCCAGGGATCCATGTTTTCCCAACTATCTATTTTGTATTGCTTGTAGGATATATATGATTGATCACTATTCGTTATCTTCACTTTTCATGTATGTCTTTAAATGTTCAGTACCTAAAACTTTAGATCTATATGTATCGAGTGCATGCACAGTAGGGTCACCCCGATTTTGTCTGAGAAAAATTAATTTGCAAAGTAAACATTTTTTAAAATACATTATAATTTTAATCAAATATATAGATATGGAAAACGAAAGTTAATATATTCATGTACAGATAGAACTTCCTTTTCAAACAGACAAAGAATAACTCGTTATGGTACGATTTCACTTTTGAATTCAAATGAATTTTCAAAACTTTTAAAAGATCTATATTTGCTATGTCCAAAACGATATTTATATTCACCAGTCTTGACTGTTATAAATCTTACCTGTCTCAATTTTACCCAAGGCACTATGGACTCTGACGTGCAAGTAACCTTTTAAACTCGACATAAACATGTATTTTCAGGCGATTTTGATTTAGTAACCCTCGCAGAGCCATTATTATCAATGGCAAACACGCTTATCAACACTAACCTGCCATTAAACTCTGATTCTGGTGAATTCTCTGTACCATTTCTCCCGGAAGTAATATTGAATGTTAGGCTGAAATGATTTGAAAACTCATATTAGTATCCAAGACTATCTATAAACAGCAAACCTGCATTTGCGTATTTAAAAAAAATTATTAATCACACACACACAGGTTTTTGCATTCGTATCAAACCTCATTGAAGTATACATTCGTTTGCGATAATAGCTAGCACTCTACAAATACATCATTTAGTGATTTTGTTGAGATAATGACGTCATAAATGTGACACAATTATTTTAGAAGCGTTGGTTTGATTTGATGTTGAGATACACTCACCAGATACTTACTCACTACAACTCTCTTTTTTAAACCTTTGCTTTTCATTGTTCTCCACTGACATTCTGAAGCACTACGTCGTACGGACAATCATACCTTATTATAATCATTCAGTAATACCTAATCATACAGACAATCATTCAGTAACACCTAATCATGTATGCAATCATTCATTAACACCTAATCATACAGTCAATCATTCATTAACATTCAATCATGTAGGCAATCATTCAGTAATACCTAATCATGTAGGCAATCATTCAGTGACAGCTAATCATACAATCATTCAGTAACACCTAATCATACAGACAATCATTCAGTAACACCCTATCATGTAGGCTATCATTCAGTAACACTTAATCATGCAGACAATCATTCATTAACATCTAATCATGTAGGCAATAATTCAGTAATACCTAATCATGTAGGCAATCATTCAGTGACACCTAATCAATCAGACAATCATTCAGTAGCATCTAATCATGTAAACAATCATTCAGTAAGATTTAATCATGTAGGCAATCATTCAGTGACACCTAATCATGTAGGCAATCATTCAGTTACATCTAATCATGCAGACAATCATTCAGTAGCATATAATCATGTAGGCAATCATTCAGTAACACCTAATCATGTAGGCAATCATTCATTAACATGCTCCTTTGTTAGCTGACCTGTTTTTATATTCATATGAAGCAGAATTTATTCAAAAACTTCTACGTGAGAAGAAAAAATCTCTCGCTGTGACCTTCAATTCGACGTTTAGATATATCGATGACGTTTTGTCTATTAACAATGATAGCTTTCATTCATATGTCGATTTGATATATCCCTGTGAGCTGGAAATAAAGGACACCACAGAGTCGTTCACTTCTGCTTCATACTTAGATATTTTATTGAAAGTAGACATTAACGGCAAACTAACAACTCAACTGTATGATAAACGGGATGATTTCAGCTTCTCCATCGTCAACTTTCCACATTTATGTAGCAATATTCCATTATCACCTGCATATGGTGTTTATATATCTCAACTGATTCGATATGCAAGAGCTTGTTCTGGGTATAGTCAGTTTTTAAATCGAGGTAAGCTACTGACAAACAAGTTGATGGTACAGGGATTTCAACAGTCTCGATTGAAGTCAGCATTTCGCAAATTCTATGGTCGTTATAACGATCTAGTTCGTCAATACAAACTTCGCATTGGGTCAAATGCTGTCTGACGTGTTTCATACCGATTATTAAGCCGTTCTTGGCACACTGATTTTGACTGCGGATAACTCCGTTTACCTGATCAGGATATGGGGCTCACGGCGGGTGTGACCGGTCAACAGGGGATGCTTACTCCTCCTAGGCACCTGATCCCACCTCTGGTGTGTCCAGGGGTCCGTGTTTGCCCAACTATCTATTTTGTATTGCTTGTAGGAGTTATGAGATTGATCACTGTTCGTTATCTTCACCTTGCATCTAATCATGTAGGCAATCATTCAGTGACACCTAATCATGTAGGCAATCCTTCAGTTACATCTAATCATGCAGACAATCATTCAGTAGCATCTAATCATGTAGGCAATCATTCAGTAACATCTAATCATGTAGGCAATCATTCATTAACATCTAATCATGTAGGCAATCATTCAGTGACACCTAATCATGTAGGCAATCATTCAGTAACATCTAATCATGCAGACAATCATTCAGGAACACCTAATCATGCAGACAATCATTCAGTAACATCTAATCATGTAGGCAATCATTCAGTAACATCCAATCATGTCGCCAATCATTCAGTAACATCTAATCATGCAGACAATCATTCAGTGATACCTAATAATGCAGGCAATCATTCAGTAACATCTAATCATGTAGGCAATCATTCAGTAACATCTAATCATGTAGGCAATCATTCAGTAACATCTAATCATGCAGACAATCATTCAGTAATACAGAATCATGTAGGCAATCATTCAGTAACATATAATCATGTAGGCAATCATTCAGTAACATCCAATCATGCAGACAATCATTCAGTAATATCTAATCATGTATGCAATCATTCAGTAACATATTATCATACGTACGATCAGTCTTCATTATTATCATTGAGTGACACGGGGAGGTGCATTATTAACACTGACCTGACATTAATTTTCGAATCTAACGATTCCCTTGACCCATGTTCCCCAGAAATGATATGCGTTGCTGGGCTGAAATGGTTTGAATACACTGAGAGCATAAGTCAAGAGCTTCCGAGATCATATTTCCTTATTTGTCTGTTTATAACTGTTTAAAAAATACCATGAATCTTCTTCGCTTTAGTCATCGGGATTTTCAAATTGCAATAGTAAGACAGACAAGTTTTTACACTAGTTTTGGTTTGCATTCTTCTACTAAACATCAATTGGTGTAATCAATGTAACAAAACTCTCGATCTGACCTTTACTGGAAACATATTAAAGATAGAAATTATCTATACTACACTGCTTGTCAGACCATTATGCCGATGAAAATATCATTTCAATACTGTTATCAGTAGAATGATCGAAAATGGCAACAGCGAGTACACAGAATTACACGGTACATGTGCAATCAGAAGTAGACAGGTACAATACAAAACTTACCTTATTGTAGTAGAAACTTTGTCAGGCTCACAAAGGATGTCTAAAGATATACAACACATATACATGAAGTGAAGATAACGAACAGTGACAAATCGCATACATCCTATAAAGAATACAAAACTAAGAGAAGGGAAAACAAGGACCACCAGAAACACCAGAGGTGAAATCGGGTGTCTAGAAGTAAACATCCTTCAAAGACCCGTCACACAAACCGCTAGTCCTATATCTTCATCGGTATATGGAGTAATTTGTTGTCAAATCAGTAAAAAGGGGGAGAGCACTAAATTGACCAACGCCACGAACAGGTCAAACGAAACTTCTTCGGGATAAAAACAAACAAGTTGACATAAGATGGCTAACGATAGAAAAGAAAAAAGGAGTACTACAACTACACTAAATCTACAATACATTTACACTGTAAATCACATGCTTCCTGGTTTTTAGCTTGCTAATCAATGTTGTATATGGAACAAATTAGGACATGTCTTATGCGTCCAATGCGCTGTTTCACAATATACAAAGTAGAAGCGATAGACTTGATTAATTTGTGGTAGGTTGGTGTTGCCAGGTTTCGTCGGTTTCGTTTCAGTCCGCATTTTGCAAATTATGTGGTCGTTATGAATTTCTGATTTACAAATACAAACCTGTTCTTGGGTCGGATACTCTCTGATACGTTTCATGCCAGTAACTGTTGTTGGGCCGGTCTTTGCATGCTAATTTTGTTATAAGGATTGTTCCGTTTGCCTCATAAAAATGTAGGACTCGTGATGGGTTTAGCTGGTCAGCAAGGGATACTTATTTCTTGTGGGCACCTGTTCCTATCTATGGATCCGTGGTTCCCTACTCTTATTTTTGTATTCTTTATGGGACTGATCGTTATCTTCACTTCTATATACAACATAACTTAAAATTCCTTCGAAGGAACATTAATAAAATAAGACAAAACAATTCGATAAAACATGTCCCCGTAAATCATAATGTAGTTGTTCCGTTAACTGATGCTACTCAAATTCCAAACAGCACAACTTGACCTTAACAAATATGATATAAGCGTACAGCGAACAGTTAAATAATACTCACATTTGTCAGATCCAAAATCATTTTTACATTTCTTATCGCAGGAATCATCATTCAGTCTTGATGGACAGGTGCCTTATACATAAAGAAGCGACACAATATATGCACAAATACATGTAGCTGTAGTCAAACAAACACTTAAATTCGGTTATGAAGAGAATAAACAAACTGACAGGAAGATATAGTGTTTAAATAGGTTGAGTATAAACTACTAAATACCCGTATAAGTGGTGAATTTTAATACAATTTGTAATATCCACAATTGTTAAAGATACAGCAATGGTTTTTTTTTAACTTTTATGCAGTTTTACATGTATGAATTTCCAACTCACAAACGTCATGCAAATCCTCGTTCCACAGGCAGTAGAAGGAACAGCGCATTTCTTTTATAACATCCGAGAACTTATCGTAATATGGACAGTAACCTCAAGGAAAGTCAATGTGAAAAGGTTAGATAAACAGAGTGATCCGTAGTCAAAAGCATTATGTAAAGAATGTCCTAAAAATTGTCCGAAAGCATTTAACCTATAACGATAACAGCATTTGCATAATGCTGATTTTTAATTATTCAAAATTTGAAGACTGTTGAAACTCTTATAACATCAACTTATTTGTATCGATACACATATATCTGTTATGTCGCTTTTGGTCTAACTTTGCGACTGTATAAGTGTTTATATCAGGAGGGCTAGACATAGAGCTGACTGAAATAAAATCGTTACAACGTTTCTATACACCTGATCCCATTTCTGGTAAGTCAAAGGGATTCCTATTTTCGTCTCTCTTAATTCTGTATTCCTTATAGGAATTGTGACATTTGTCATTGCATTTTATCTTCACTTGTCCATGCAAGATCACCAAGATACATTGATTGATTGTATATTGTTTAACGTCCCTCTCGATAATTTTTCACTCATATGGAGACATAGCCAAGACCGGTGAAGGGCTTCAAATTATGTCTATCCTTGCAGATGTGGAGGACTCTTTAGCATGCCGTATCTACTGTGACACAGGACATCCGTTTTTAAGATCATTTCCTAGGACCGTGACATTCACTCCTGGTGTCGAGCGTTTGGAGATGGAACTGTCACTACCTGTTTTAACGACTTAGGTCTGTCGCGGCCGCGATTCGAACCACGACCCTCCGAATGCGGGGCAAACGCTCTACCTCTAGACCACCGCGGCGCCATACGGAGGCTTAAAATAAAAATTGATTTGTCTGATGTACTCCAACCGACCTGTGAAATTTGTCCCGACCCAATCGTTTTTTCCACACTTCGAAATTTTAACATTCTTTTGGCACCCTGGAAAGTAGACATTCTTCAAATTAGTTTTAAACTTGATGCCTTTGGGGGGAGGCTAGTTGTTTACAGAATTTTCGTTACACTGTATCAAAATGTTCTTTGGGCGTCTTTCGGTTCTACTTTCACTTTGATAATGACCATTTGTTATTCCCGGAACTTTTCAAACACTGAACGATCAAATATACCGCATCCCTGCTCCAAATTAACACATTATCTACCAACAAGATGGAGGAAGAGGCTACTAACTCCCCCGTCGAGGCTTGATCGTATTTGTGTACAAAAGTTTGAAAACCATGTTACTTAAATAAAAAATCACGTGAGATAGCGCACCAAAATTATGGAGGACCACGAGTCTAAGTTCAAGTTGATGGTCTATATATGTTTCTGAAAAAGCACGCATAATATTTTGATATGGGATTATTTAAATGTTATGACGATTTAATAAGTGAAAGACACTTTTACTTTGCTCTTAAACTGAGACACACGAATGGAACATGATCGTCACAACAAACTGAACGATGCGAAGAATTCGACATCAAAATTATATTGGGCAATATCAAAACTGATTGTAAATTGCCGTCATCATGTAATTCACTTGGATATTCATGGATCACACTAAAGTGTTTAAGTGATTACTATTATGAATGTCAAACCACAAATAGAAGAATCAATCGATGGTAATAAAAAAGGATATTGATTTATTTACTAACAACTGTAGAGGCCCTCATCCGCGACGAATACAAAACGTCCTGAGAAAATTTCAAAAGCTATTGGAAGATGTACGTGTATTATATACAAAGTGTACAACATTAATGTTCTAAACTCTATTCTGTCTGGCAGCGTTATGTGTTTAATGAAAATATCAGTTAATTTGTAAATCTGATTTTCATGACATTAAAAAAAAATTAAAATACCGACCTAACTACCCGACTTGAAAATGCGCGTCGGAGTACACCAAACATTTTTTTAATGATGGCCTGAATGGCAATTAGCAATATTTCGTTTTTTAAATGAAAGTTTAATGAAGGAAATCCAAGTAGATACAAAACGAAAGTAGAGCATTTGCATTAATTTTATCTATCTTTTCATTTCGTTATCTTTACAATTATAATTGATATTTATATGATATAAGCAAACTCTCGACTTGTCAACTATCTATTTTAATGTATTTAACCTCAAATCTGCATATTTGAAGAGAGGTCAATATATTTATTAGACATAAAAATAGAAAGTGCGATGAAACTTTTACATAACGTTATAGAGAAAGATACCTTTATCATAATTTACATGATTTACTAATCATGGTTCTTGAGATTTATTAATTTTGTACCTGGGGTAATCCATTTCCACTGTACACAAACTTCCATTTCCTTATGTTGATCATCAGGAATGCAGTGATTAACGACATGTTCACCCGTGCATGTTATTTTATCCATGTTTGTTCTGTCCAGTTTATAAGTCTCCAAACACGATGTGGTGGTGTGTCTGAAGGATACACATTGTGAAGTATGTAAACTAAAGATACACAATAACGTCACCAAAACAATCATATTGGACACACCAGACGAACCAGGGGTTAGAAATTCCCAAAGTATTCTAAATCGAAAGTAGAAATACATATTCATATCAGCTCATGCATCAAACGCACCTCCATGCATGAAGTGTCGAAACACTTTAATGCTTATAGTATAATATGAATAAAACCTCAAACAGATCTCATACAGCAGACACGATATTAACATTTAACAATTAATTGATATTCAATTCATCGCTTCACTGGTTCTAGGGAGATTCATACTACAATGTGGGATTACTGCCACAAAGTTATTTTTTGGGAGTTGATTTTATCAACTCTTCTATGTAGCCACTCGGCTGAAAGTGGTGTGGACCTTAGCACTTCTTTACAAATAGCTATAATGTTCAGTGCTAGCAGCAAATACATGTAGTTCGTAAACCATTTACGCATTACACGTTTAAATGCATAGTTTCTGTAAAATTCACTTTTCTAACGTCGGTCAATTGAGTATGTACAATGAAAAATGACCAAATCAACACTAGAAATACAATCTTATGTCAACAGCGATATTTTTAAACAATTCAAAAATTCCTACACGCAGACAAAACTGACTGAAAACGTCAGAATAAAACAAATCGGATAGGGCTACATTATTGCAGCTTATAAACAACGAGTCATACATTTTAAACTTTTTCAAACTTTCAGTTGGAAATTTAAGCAAATAGCGATAAAGAAGATATATTGTTTTCAAGACAATTTGTCATAAGTTTGAGAATAAAAACACTCGCCATAGAATTCCAGTTTTTTAAAATACGCATTTTAATACACTTTTCCCGTGGGCTGCAACCAAATTCTTAAACAACAAACGTTACCTGAGTGACAGATAGAGCACGTGTACCTCGTGTGTAACAATAGAAACTAGAAAATCCGTACATGTAGTGGATAAAATTTCAATTTAGTGTTCCTTTGCTAAATATAGAGATTAAATGATTTTAATTTTTGTTTTTTGTTTTTTTTTTTTTTTTTTGCCTTTTATATTCATAATGGTGAAATAACTTTACATATCTAATAAATTGATGTTCAATTACACTTTTGCATTATTCATTGTGTATAATTACTTGCTCACGGCGGGTGTGACCGGTCAACAGGGGATGCTTACTCCTCCTAGGCACCTGATCCCACCTCTGGTGTGTCCAGGGGTCTGTGTTTGCCCAACTATCTATTTTGTATTGCTTGTAGGAGTTCTGAGATTGATCATTGTTCGTTATCTTCACCTTGCACTCGTATTCTATATATGCACTTTTCTGTCGATTCACGTAATCTTCATTATTTATGCACAAAGTTGAACCCATCATTTACCTAGTTAAAATTACTCAATACTGTTCAATAAGAAAAAGAGGGAATTAAAGAAAATAAATTTCTTGATATTCTGTTCATCATGTTGAATGATATGAAAAATGTTTATAACTACTGAAAGTGTGGTTTTCCTACAAAGTCATTGATTTATCACATCTTAAAATACAAATTGAATTCTTTCTACGAATTAAATAGATGAAAACAAATAGTCGCAGTCAACTATTTATCCCGAAGCGAGGTCTTTCATGCAAATACCATAAACAATTAGTTTCACGAAGAAAAGGTAAGAGAATATCGTTAAATCATAAACATGGACGAAGACCAAGTAAAGGCGTTTAACCAGGCCAAAGAGACAATCATTTCATTATAACTGACCAAGTCGGTTGTGGAAAGACTTATATATTCACTAATATGATTAAAACTTCCAGAGCATTTCGCTGTTTTTGGTAGGTATTTTTTCATGGAAATCCGAAAGAACCATGAAAACACAATTGACAATCCCCACATTATATTCCTTTTTCAAAAGGCGTGACTCTATTTGAAAAAAATATTTCACCAAGCCTTATCGTTCCATGAGTTCAGATCCAAATTCGATCATAAAAATAAAATAGCATCATTTCTTTGGGTAATTGATAAAAAGAATTAAAACTTTATGTTACAAGATTAAACACATATGCCATAAAGTAGCACTTGTGCATGCATCGCACGCACGTTTCCTGTGTACAGTGCGCATAATAATGATAAAAAACAACTACCCTCTTCCAATCCCCAACCCCATTCATGTTAGAGCATAATCAAACATTGTTCCGTCTTGATCTGACCTTCAGGTACAGTGTATACAGTTTGTCACCACCATCTGCTCCAAATCATAAGCAACAGTCAACGATGATCAGATATTTCGATATGTTTCCAATAATTTTTCCACACATTGGATATTTAAATTGTTCTTTTATATCCAAATCTAAATGACCATTCCGACTTTATTTTCTGACACTCAGGGCACCAAAGAGAAATTCCTCATATTCCCATACTCTAAGTCTAAACTTACCCGACTGTTTCTAAACAATACAAGAGGCCCAAGGGCCTAGAATCGCTCTTCTGATAAATTGTACAACCCCACCATTTCTATTCTTAGCCTCTTAGTATTCTAAATCTTTAGTTAAATCCTAAGAATTCAAAAAAGTAGGTCAATGTGACCTACTTTTTGGTTTACACATTTTGAGAACCCAAGAAATATCAACTGACAAAGTTTGATGATTTTAAGCCAATTAGTATCTGAATATTGAAATATAACTCAAATTCCAATCGTAGGTCATGGTGACCTACTTTTTGGTCAACGAACTCCGAACATGCAAGACCCAACAACTGACAAAGTTTGTTGACTGTAGGTCAAATAGTATCTGAAATATATAAATATAGCCGTCAAATTCCAAAAGTAGGTCAAGGTGACCTACTTTTTCGTTAACACCCTTCAAACATGCAAGACCCAACAACTGACAAAGTTTGATGACTGTAGGTCAAATAGTATCTGAATATAAATATAGCCGTCCAATTCCAAAAGTAGGTCAAGGTGACCTATTTTTTGGTTGACACCCTTTGAACATGCAAGACGCATCAACTGACAAAGTTTGATGACTGTAGGTCGAATAGTATCTGAAATATATAAATATAGCCGTCCAGTTCCAAAAGTAGGTCAAGTTGACCTACTTTTTGGTCGAAACCCTTTGAACATGCAAGACCCAACAACTGACAAAGTTTGATGACTGTAGGTCAAATAGTATCTGAAATATATAAATATAGCCGTCAAATTCCAAAAGTAGGTCAAGGTGACCTACTTTTTGGTCGACACACTCCGTAGACTCAAGATGCATCAACTGTCAAAGTTTGATGATTGTAGGTCAATTAGTGACTGAAATATATAAATATAATTTTCAAATTCCAAAAGTAGGTCAAGGTGACCTACTTTTTGGTCGACACACTCCGTAGACTCAAGATGCATCAACTGTCAAAGTTTGATGATTGTAGGTCAATTAGTGACTGAAATATATAAATATAATTTTCAAATGCCAAAAGTAGGTCACAGTGACCTACTTTTTGATTGATACACTACGAAGACTCAAGATGCATCAACTGACAAAGTTTGATGATTGTAGGTCAAATAGTGTCTGAAATATAGTAATTTAGCTGTCAAATACCAAAAGTAGGTCACGGTGACCTACTTTTTGGTCGACACAAACCGAAGACTGAAGACGCATCAACTGACAAAATTTGATGATCCTAGGTTTTACAGTGCCCAAAATATGCATCTAAAATTGAAAATGTGAAATTTGAATATCTGCAAAATTCAAAAAGTAGGTCACTGTGACCTACTTTTTTATAAATATGTTTCAAGGCCTCAAGATGCATCAACTTACAAGATTTGATGATTCTAAACCTCTCGGTATTTGAAATAACAACTTAAAATATATCTATAAATGATAAGCCATAAAATTTAGAAAGTAGGTCACGGTGACCTAATTTTCAGTTGACGCATTTCAAGGTCCCATGATCTACCAACTGACAAGTTTTGATGATCATAGGCTTCAAAGTGTCCAAGATATGCATCAAAATTAATTTTAAAATAAATACCTGCAAAATTCAAAAAGTAGGTCACCGTGACCTACTTTTGAGACAACTTGACACAAGGTCCTAAGATGCATCAACTGTCAAAATTTGATGATCCTAGTTCTTATAGTGACTAAAATATCAAAGATTTAAGGATATATAGATTTAGGTCAACTTTGAAGTGACCTTGAGACCACGCCCTTTGCCCCAGGGTAATGCCTTGAACAATTTATAATCTACAACATATCCTCATCCTTATGTGTAAGTTTGGTGATAATCTGCCCAGTGGTTCTTGAGAAGAAGATTTTTTAGCAACCATTACTTTTGTTTGTATTTTCCTGATTATCTCCCCTTGTTAAAGGGTCATATCCCTCTAGTTAGTATGTATGAAAGCCCCTGAGCCAATGATACCCTGTAACAAATTTGAAAAAAATTGGCCAAGCAGTTCTTGAGTTATAGCCCTTTTTCTAAAAAGTTTATGCACACCGCACAAATGGCCATAGCATTAGCTCTTTGAGCCTATGGCTCAGAAGAGCTAAAAATAGCGTCTTTTTACTATCATCGATATTCTCTTACCTTTTCTTGCAGCTAATGGTATTCAGAAACCTCGTCTTGGTTTTTTCGTTCTGAAGATAATGGACCGGCACAGAATTATATAACACCACACCCTCCGTTCTAAAGATAATGGGCCGACACAGAACGATATAACACCACACCCTCCGTTCGAACATAGGTGTTGATGGATTATTTGAATATTGTTTAACGTCCCTCTCGAGAATTTTTCTCTCATATGGAAGTGTCACCATTGCCGGTGAAGGGCTGCAAAATTTAGGCCTATGATCGGTGCTTATGGGCATTAAACAGGGAGGGATCGTTATCGTGCCACACCTGCTATGACACAGAGCCTCGGTTTTTTCGGTCTTATCCGTAGATGGTGAGGTTAAACCGATGCAACTGAACGGCGTGAAGAAATTATTGCGCACCAATTAGCATTACATTTAATCCAAGAATCATCAGTAGATTTAGAATGATCGTTTTATTCAGTTGGTAGTTGCTCGTTCGATAGGATTTCTTAGCGGAGTGCAGATTTTTTCAAAATGTCGCAGACTGACTTCCACACCATATTCATCTCTTGTGATCGGTAATATGACATTTCAAAACCGGTTTCTATGCGAAATTTGTGTATTCCATTTATATAAGAGCCACTGAAGTTTAATATTCTATCAAAAATACACCCGAAATATCATTCAAAAATGATATCTGGAGTCCTGTGCACAAATATGTATGCGTTTAATTGATTAAGATATTTTCAATTCCTTTTAGGAGTTATGAAATTGATCACTGATTCTTGTCTTCACCTTTTCTCATGTAAGACCAAATAGATTTTTTGTAGGTTGAAAAAAAATGATAACTGTTTTACTGTCATTTGTTGATGCCTACGGAGTTACGTACATATTTTCCTAGATGATTTGCCTAAAGCTGAAAGAATTGAATTTCAAATTTTAAGTAAGTTCATACACAATTTTAAAGATACGTGATAAGTAAATATCTTAGGCTTAAGTACAAGTCCTTGCATTTTAATCAATGAGGATTCGTTTAGTAATGTACACCATATCAATATTCATGATGAATTGTAGGGGAAAAAATTAGAATAAGCCCAAAAATTATCAAGTAATGTGCGAAACTTTTCATACATGTTCTTGTGGAAGAATATTATTGTAGTGACATATTTTGACAAAATGAACAATTTCAAGAGTAAACACTATGTTGGAGAGTAAAATACAATCCAAACAAGGTGTTCATTTACCAGTGACTATATGTATGTAGACATAATAATAATAATACCATATTTATATAGCACCCTTTTCATACGCTATGTACGCTGAAAGGTGCTTTATGTATGCATATATACCTTACAACAGAATGTTATACACATAATACATAGAAAATAAATAAAACATTAAAAGCTGTACCTATCCTGATTGTACATATAAAACATGAAAACACAAGATACCATAAATATCCTAGATAAGAATAAACACCAGTTTCAGGGCGTATTAGAATAATAATAATAATGAAATACACACACGCCCTCACAGCATATGTCTCAGGTATAATAAATTAAAACCTAGAATTATCTAGTTGTACCTGATTTATGACTGCCAATGACAGTTAAAAGGGGTATGCAAAAAGTATAATCAAATATGCATACAGTGCGTACGTGAATGATAAAAGCAAAATGACCATTTTTATCTGGACGCTTCAATAACTTGTATCATAACTGAAAACTGGATCATTCTATAGAATGTTTGATACTCATGACATGTGATGGATATGTACAATCGCAAACTTTCAAAATTACTTTATTTAGTTAAAAAATGCAGTCTTAGCAGAAAGCAATCTGGAAAAAAAATTAAAACGCCAGCTGGACTCAAACCCGCGATCTACTATTCAGTCGTGTACCTGCTAACCTACTGAACTACTCAACCAGGCGATGATTTTTACATTGAATAGGCAGATAGTGTTAATATCTATGTTTTCATCTATTTTAAAAGAAAGTCGACCTTTATGACGATGTAGAGTACCTCCTTAACAAAGGGGGCCTACTGCCATTGAGGAAAATGAAATGAATAAAAATATTATCATATTTGCAAGTAATATCCATAGATATGAAACGTAGGAGCAACGGAATAAAGTGATACAATAAGAATTCCATGTACTTAATTGCTCCCCGAATACTAATCATCTACTTAGTTTGTGTATGCAAGGTGAATACAACGAACAGTGATCAATCTCATAACTCCTACAAGCAATACAAAATAGATAGTTGGGCAAACACGGACCCATGGACACACCAGAGGTGGGATCAGGTGCCTAGGAGGAGTAAGCATCCCCTGTTGACCGGTCACACCCGCCTTGAGCCCCATATCCTGATCAGGTAAACGGAGTTATCCGGAGTCAAAATCAGTGTGCCAAGAACGACTTAACAATCGGTATGAAACACGTCAGACAGCATTTGACCCAATGCGAGGTTGTATTGACGAACTAGATCGTTATAACGACCATAGAATTTGCGAAATGCTGACTTCAATCGAGACTGTTGAAATTCCTGTACCATCAACTTGTTTGTCAGTAGCTTACCTCGATTTAAAAACTGACTATACCCAGAACAAGCTCTTGCATATCGAATCAGTTGAGATATATAAACACCATATGCAGGTGATAATGGAATATTGCTACATAAATGTGGGAAGTTGACGATGGAGAAGCTGAAATCATCCCGTTTGTCATACAGTTGAGTTGTCAGTTTGCCATTAATATCTACTTTCAATAAAATATCTAAGTATGTATCAGTCGAATTCAGGTGATGATTCACGACTATGTGTGACAATTCTCTCCAGGGAATTGGATGTATCTCAAAATTTGCATACTGGCACGTTTCTTACGGACTTCAGAGGTAGACCAAAAAAAAACCAAATATTCATGAAGATAACGAACAGTGATCAATGAAAAGTGAAGATAACAAACAGCGATCAATCTCATAACTTGCATACACAAGAACAAAAACAAACCAACTACGTAATGATGAAATTATTTATTTCCCAAACTCTTAAATGCAATCCTTCACATAGAGGTTTCCTAATGCATTCATCAAAATCATGTGGAATTATAATATTCACAAAACGAAGCTCAATGTTGATAAATCAAACACTGTATGGCACCAAAAGAAATTCTAACAAAACAAAAACAAAACATACGAATATAGCTTAAACACTTCATTCCAATGCCATGTGGAAATTTAAAATACTCCCCCGCTTCAAATCAAATTCAGATTGTTGTGCTAATATATCTTATATTACAATAGAAGATTCACATTTATCAATCTAACACTGCCTTAATTTTACACAGGGATTAATATTGTATAGATAAGTCTAAAATTGTTTTTCAAAACTTTATATATCTCATTTCACACAACTTAGTATATACACATGTAGTACAGTATGTTGTGTTAGTCTCAGATTCGTAACTAGTAAAATGTGCTACATACTATGTTTAAATGACATACGAGACTAAAATTTCATATGTACAAAGTCGATAAGTTGTAAAATATCAGAAATTGTATTCAAAAGCTTAGTCACATTGTGTAACTAAAACAAATAATCAAAATTGGTTATGGTGTAACTGAAAAATATCTATTGGGGGGGGGGGTGTAAACATGTATCAACAAAAATCAAGGTAAATTTTACATTAACCACTACCCCTGCCACCAATTTATATCGATACTATACATATTCAGATATTTTTAATCAACATATAGTGAATGATTACCGTAAATAGAAATAATTTAGGCGACCGAATGATAAATCATGTTCAAAGTTGTTTCATCACAGCTTCGTTATTCCAATGTCATATTGACCTCTACACTTTCTTCATATTTATGTTCCCCAAACAAAGTTTGGGAACATATTGTTTTTACTCTGTTTCTTCTTATTACTATTAAGGTCTTCCGTTTCCAACGGAAGACCTTCTAGTGATTCTACTGTTTATTAAGGTCTTCCGTCTCCAACGGAAGACCTTCTAGTGATTCTACTGTTTATTATTATTATTAAGGTCTTCCGTTTCCAACGGAAGACCTTCTAGTGATTCTACTGTTTATTAAGGTCTTCCGTTTCCAACGGAAGACCTTCTAGTGATTGTACTGTTTATTATTAAGGTCTTCCGTTGGAAACGGAAGACCTTCTAGTGATTCTACTGTTTATTATTAAGGTCTTCCGTTACCAACGGAAGACCTTATAGTGATTCTACTGTTTATTATTATTATTATTATTTTCCCTTTCGTCTCCGAGACCGTTGGATGGATTTTCCTGAAACTTTCACAAATTATAGAGAAGGATGGTACCTCGAGGTTTTTTTTTCTTCATTTTTTCAAAATTCACTTCCGGTCGCAAGATATGTCCAATTTCCGTCTTTTTACAAGACATCTTGTCCAGCATTTTTCTCAGAAACGGTAAAAGATAGAGTCACCAAATTTTCAGAGTTAATAGATCTCACTTTGTAGGCGTGCAGTAGGGGGTTAAGAATGTCGGCCGTCACTTCCAGTCATCACCGGAAGTGATGAAAAGAAACATGAATTTCAAACTTTTTTCTTTCAAATTGAAACCTATTTCGGTTTACTATATCTCGTTCTAATTCTCAAGAAATGTTGACCCCACCGGAAGTTGAATCTCCAACTTCCGGTTATATCAAAGAAAGACTATTCATTCTCTCATTTTTCAGTGCCATAAATGTCGGTCATGAAACTAGTTAATGAGTTGAGTTTTACATATATTATAGTCACTATAAATGTCTAGAGTAACATCAAATATTTTTGTAAAATTTACTTCCGGTCGGCAAATACGGCTTATTAGCTGTTTTCGTTGTCCAGCGTTTTTCTCAGAAATGGTAAAAGATAGAGTCACCAAATTTTCAGAGTTAATAGATCTCACTTTGTAGGCGTGCAGTAGCGGGTTAAGAATGTCGGCCGTCACTTCCGGTCGTCACCGGAAGTGATTAAATGAATCATATATTTCAAACTTTTTTCTTTCAAACTGAAACCTATATCGGTTTACTAGGTCTGGTTCTAATTCTCAAAAAAATGTTGACCCCACCGTAAGTTGAAACTCCAACTTCCGGTTATATCAAAGAAAGACTATTCATTATCTCATTTTTAAGTGCCATAAATCTCGGTCATAAAACAAGTTAATGATTTGAATTTTACATATGTTATAGACACTATAAATGTCTAAAGTAAATTTAAATATTTTTGAAAAAATTCACTTCCGGTCGTGAGATATAGGGTGGACATATTCAAACCTTGTTTTTTCAGTTTCTCAATAATGAACATAGATAAACGCTTGAAACTTGTAGAGTTGATCAACTGACATTATTCCATTGTACACATACATTCAATTTTTTTGTCCGTCACTTCCGGTCTATACCGGAAGTATTTGAAAAAATGTCGATTTTCCAATTTCTTCGAGTGATTTCTGAGAGATGGCTGGATATATTTTCTTGAAATTTTCAGGAATAATGTCTTATGAAATGACCTTCCTATAGGTAGTTTTCTTTTACAAAATTCACTTCCGGTCGGAAAATAGGGCCGATTTTCTGTTTCTCAAAAGGAATTTTGTCCAGCACTTTTCTTGGAAAAAGTAAGATATAGGTTCATCATATATTCAGGAATGATCAATCTCCGTTTGTAAGCGTGCAGTGGGGGGTTGAACATGTCGACCGTCACTTCCTGTCGTCATCGGAAGTGATGGAAAGAATCGCAAATTTCAAACATTTTCTTTTAAATTGAAACCTATACTAGTTTATCAACTCTCTTTCAAAGTGTCAAAATAATATTGAGTCTGTCGGTGGTCAAAACGACTACTTCCGGTTTCTTGATAAAATATCTTTTTACTTTTCGTCTCTTTGTCCCCATAAATCTCGTTTATATTTGAAGTCTTTCATATGATTTTCACATGTCTTAATAAAAGTATCAACTTCTAGAGTTTTGATAATTTTGTTTTTCAAAATTGACTTCCGGTCGGTAGTAAATTGCTACTTTTTCTTTCTTTAGTCTACTTGTTTTTGTTGAGAACTCTTTAAGATAGAGACGTGAAATTTTCAGGGAATATAGACAGTAAAGAATCGATGTCATTTATAGGAAAACGCATCTGAATAGTACTTCCGGTCGTCACCGGAAGTTATGAGAAAGGAGTAAAAAATTCGATAATACATTTCTCATTCATTGTTAAGGCACATTTTCTGATACATTTAAATGGTTTTCGTAGGAATAGAAAGCTCTTTACTGGAAGTGGTCTAACGGAAGACCTACTCATTACTAGTAATGAGTATCTAGTTATTATTAAGGTCTTCCGTTTCTAACGGAAGACCTTCTAGTGATTCTACTGTTTTTATTATTATTATTATTAAGGTCTTCCGTCTCCTGCGGAAGACCTTACTATTATTGTTCGCGTTCTTCTTCTTCATTATTATTATTAAGGTCTTCCGTCTCTTGCGGAAGACCTTACTATTATTGTTCGCGTTCTTCTTCTTCATTATTATTATTATTATTATTTTCCTTGGTAGTACACGCGTTTTTCTCAGCCATTTCTCGATCGATTTTCACGAAATTTTCAGGAAAGATGTCTTTTGGTGACGAGACTTTGCTTGCAAAATTTCGTGCTTGACGTCACTTCCGGTCAGGAGTTATCTCTCTTTTAGTGACTTTTTGAAGGGCCTTGTTGTCCACACATCTCCTCCGTTAGTTTTGAAGCTAGAGTCTTGAAATTTCTACACAAGATAGAGTAAACATTTTAGAAGATTTGTGGGGGATTCGATTTTACCGGAGGCGATTTGCCTAAACGCTCGCCTGGACCTGAAAAAATGGATGCCAAAATTTTTCGCCGATTTCGGCGATTTTTGACCTTTGATCTCCAATATCTTTTTTCTTGCAAATATTTTGTTAAGACATGTAGAACAAAAGTTGTGCACATTTACGAGATCTTTTCGAAAATATCAAGATTTAGGGGCTAGCCCCTTCAATTAGGGATCTAGAAGGGCTCAAAGTCTAGATCAAATATCTCAAAAATCGTTAATATTTTGGTAAAAGTCAAAGAACAAAAAATGTTCATCTCAACAATCCAAATCTATTCATATAAAAATTTAGGTCATATGTTTCGTAATAAGGGATTTTAAGGGCCAAAACCATAAATATTTTACCCCTTCTATCTCGAAAACGACAAATATTTTGAAAAGGAATAAAGAACAAAAGTTGTTCAGAATGATGATCTGAACAATATGCATATTTCGTTTTTACCCTATGTGGCCCCGTTAGGGAGCTACAGTTTGGCCCCTAAAAATTACTTCTAGAAATAACTCGAGAACGGTAAAGAATTTCTAAATACTTGTTGAACAAAAAATGTTTGAAATGTCATGACCTTTCTTACGATATCAAGCAAAAGGGGCTGACCCTTTAAATTAGGGGCCCAGAAGGGTCCAAAGGTTTATGAGAATATCTCAGAAACTATTAATATTTTGTAATAAGTCATTGAAGCGGAAATCTTCATCTAAACGAGCTTGTTGTTATCAAATCAAAAAGTAGGTCATATGTTACGTAATAAGGGATTTTAAGGGCCAAAATCATAAATAATTGACGCCTCATATCTTGAAAACGACAAATATTTTGAAAAGCATTATTGAACAAAAGTTGTTCAGAATGATAATCTAAACAATATGTACATTTCGTTTTTTTTCCTATGTGGCCCCGTTAGGGAGCTACAGTTTGGCCCCTAAATATTTCTTGTAGAGATAACTCGAGAACGGTAAAGAATTTCTAAATACTTGTTGAGCAAAAAAGGTTTAAAATGACAAGGCCTTTCTTACGATATCAAGCAAAACGGGCTGGCCCTTTAAATTAGGGGTTCAGAAGGGTCCAAATGTTTTTGAGAATATCTCAGAAACTATTAATATTTTATAATAAGTTGTAGAAGCGGAAATGTTCATCTCAACGAGCTTGATCTTATCAAATCAAAAAGTAGGTCATATGTTACGTAATTAGAGATTTTAAGGGCCAAAATCGTAAATATTTGACGCCTCATATCTTTAAAACGACATATTTTTTGAAAAGCATTATTGAACAAAAGTTGTTCAATGTGTCATAACCTATCGATCAATATCAAAAAATGGGTCTGTGGGCCTCATGGCTCGCCTGTAGACTCGATTTTTGT
Source organism: Ostrea edulis (assembly GCF_947568905.1). NCBI lineage: Eukaryota > Metazoa > Mollusca > Bivalvia > Ostreida > Ostreidae > Ostrea > Ostrea edulis. The sequence continues at coordinate 4,193,836 of NC_079164.1, forward strand.
CGATATCAGTCGATTTCAAAAACTTGTAACTGGTAAATATTTTGTAAGGACATATTGAACAAAAGTTGTTCAGTTTATCGAGATCTATCGATTGATATCAAGAAATAGGCCTATGGTCCTAATGGCTCGCCTGTAGAGTCGATTTTTTGTCGATATCGGTCGATCTCAATAACTTTTTACAGGTAAATATTTTGTAAAGACATATAGAACTAAAGTTGTTGAGTCTATAGAGGGCTAACAAATGACATCAAGAAATAGGCCCGCGGGCCTTATGGCTCGCCTGGAGAGTCGAATTTCAAACGAATTTCACCGCAACTTTGCTTCAGAAGCTTATGATATGAAAAATTGATTATATCTAAAGTGTCTTAAAGTCGGAAACTAAATTGGGACTCATTTGTCTTTTTTTTTTTTTTTTTTACTCCGAGTGCATCAACAAATCGGACGGAAGACCTACTCGTTGTTCGCAACGAGATCGTGTCTAGTTATTAGGGTCTTCCGTCTTCAGCGGAATACCCTTCTATTATTCTATTGTTGATTTTTCACTTTTCTTATTATTAGGGTCTTCCGTCTTCAGCGGAAGACCCTTCTATTATTCTATTGTTGATTTTTCACTTTTCTTATTATTAAGGTCTTCCGTCTCCTGCGGAAGACCTTACTATTATTGTTCGCGTTCTTCTTCTTCATTATTATTATTATTATTTTCCTTGGTAGTACACGCGTTTTTCTCAGCCATTTCTCGATCGATTTTCACGAAATTTTCAGGAAAGATGTCTTTTGGTGACGAGACTTTGCTTGCAAAATTTCGTGCTTGACGTCACTTCCGGTCAGGAGTTATCTCTCTTTTAGTGACTTTTTGAAGGGCCTTGTTGTCCACACATCTCCTCCGTTAGTTTTGAAGCTAGAGTCTTGAAATTTCTACACAAGATAGAGTAAACATTTTAGAAGATTTGTGGGGGATTCGATTTTACCGGAGGCGATTTGCCTAAACGCTCGCCTGGACCTGAAAAAATGGATGCCAAAATTTTTCGCCGATTTCGGCGATTTTTGACCTTTGATCTCCAATATCTTTTTTCTTGCAAATATTTTGTTAAGACATGTAGAACAAAAGTTGTGCACATTTACGAGATCTTTTCGAAAATATCAAGATTTAGGGGCTAGCCCCTTCAATTAGGGATCTAGAAGGGCTCAAAGTCTAGATCAAATATCTCAGAAATCGTTAATATTTTGGTAAAAGTCAAAGAACAAAAAATGTTCATCTCAACAATCCAAATCTATTCATATAAAAATTTAGGTCATATGTTTCGTAATAAGGGATTTTAAGGGCCAAAACCATAAATTTTTTACCCCTTGTATCTCGAAAACGACAAATATTTTGAAAAGCAATAAAGAACAAAAGTTGTTCAGAATGATGATCTGAACAATATGCATATTTCGTTTTTACCCTATGTGGCCCCGTTAGGGAGCTACAGTTTGGCCCCTAAAAATTACTTCTAGAAATAAATCGAGAACGGTAAAGAATTTCTAAATACTTGTTGAACAAAAAATGTTTGAAATGTCATGACCTTTCTTACGATATCAAGCAAAAGAGGCTGACCCTTTAAATTAGGGGCCCAGAAGGGTCCAAAGGTTTATGAGAATATCTCAGAAACTATTAATATTTTGTAATAAGTCATTGAAGCGGAAATGTTCATCTAAACAAGCTTGTTCTTATCAAATCAAAAAGTAGGTCATATGTTACGTAATAAGGGATTTTAAGGGCCAAAATCATAAATAATTGACGCCTCATATCTTGAAAACGACAAATATTTTGAAAAGCATTATTGAACAAAAGTTGTTCAGAATGATAATCTAAACAATATGTACATTTCGTTTTTTCCCTATGTTAGGGAGCTACAGTTTGGCCCCTAAATATTTCTTGTAGAGATAACTCGAGAACGGTAAAGAATTTCTAAATACTTGTTGAGCAAAAAAGGTTTAAAATGACAAGGCCTTTCTTACGATATCAAGCAAAACGGGCTGGCCCTTTAAATTAGGGGTTCAGAAGGGTCCAAATGTTTTTGAGAATATCTCAGAAACTATTTATATTTTATAATAAGTTGTAGAAGCGGAAATGTTCATCTCAAGGAGCTTGATCTTATCAAATCAAAAAGTAGGTCATATGTTACGTAATTAGAGATTTTAAGGGCCAAAATCGTAAATATTTGACGCCTCATATCTTTAAAACGACATATTTTTTGAAAAGCATTATTGAACAAAAGTTGTTCAATGTGTCATAACCTATCGATCAATATCAAAAAATGGGTCTGTGGGCCTCATGGCTCGCCTGTAGAGTCGAATTTTGTCGATATCAGTCGATTTCAAAAACTTGTAACTGGTAAATATTTTGTAAGGACATATTGAACAAAAGTTGTTCAGTTTATCGAGATCTATCGATTGATATCAAGAAATAAGCCTATGGTCCTAATGGCTCGCCTGTAGAGTCGATTTTTTGTCGATATCGGTCGATCTCAATAACTTTTTACAGGTAAATATTTTGTAAAGACATATAGAACTAAAGTTGTTGAGTCTATAGAGGGCTAACAAATGACATCAAGAAATAGGCCCGCGGGCCTTATGGCTCGCCTGGAGAGTCGAATTTCAAACGAATTTCACCCCAACTTTGCTTCAGAAGCTTATGATATGAAAAATTGATTATATCTAAAGTGTCTTAAAGTCGGAAACTAAATTGGGACTCATTTGTCTTCTTCTTTTTTTTTTAACTCCGAGTGCATCAACAAATCGGACGGAAGACCTACTCGTTGCTCGCAACGAGATCGTGTCTAGTTATTATTATTATTCTTTTTTTTTCTCCTTACCGATTTTTGTGCAGAAGATTTCTCGGAGATGGCTGGATCAATTTGCTTCAAATTTTCAGGATTGATGCGGTGGCATTTGAAGTTTGTACCGCCGTTTCAATTTTTGAAAAATCACTTCCGGCTGGAAGTTATCCCCCTTTTATCGATTTTCAGATGTCCATTTTGTCCAGACAAAAACTCAAAAACGATAAAAGCTAGAGTGCTGAAATTTTCAGTGATGTTAGACGACATGTTGTAGTTGTGCACCTGGCTTTTCAAAATTTCCGGAAGTGCCTAGTATGGAAGCTCGGTAGGGGTCGAAAATGGAGTTTTAAAAAGTGTCTCATTTTTCTCCACGTTTTAAATCATAATTATTTACTCGTAAATATTTTGCTTAGACATATATAACAAAAGTTATACAGTTTATTGAGATCTTTCGTGCCGTATCAAGAAATGGGTCCATGGGCTTCATGGCTCGCCTGAACCATTGAATTTCTGTTACAATGATTAACTTTTTCCTCACGAAACTTTGATGAAACATGTAGAATAAAAGTTGTTCAGTTTTGCAAGATCTATCTAATGATATCAAGAAATAGGCCTGCGGGGGTCATGGCTCGCCTGAACAGTCGAATTTGTATCACAATTGATAACATTAATAACTTTTTTCTCGAGAAACTTTTGATAAGACATGCAGAACAAAAGTTGTTCAGATTCGCAAGCGTTACTAACGATGTTAAGAATAAGGTCTGCGGGTCTCATGGCTCACCTGAACAGTTGGGTTATTGTTGTAATCTATAACATTTTAGTCAAGAAACTTTTAATGAGACATCTAGAACAAAAGTTGTTCAGTTTTGCAAGATGTTTCAAACAACATCATGAAAAAGGCGAACGGGCCTCATGGCTCGCCTGAAGAGTTTGATTAGTGTCACAATCAATAGCTTTTTTCTGGAGAAACTTTTGATAAAACATGTAGACCAAAAGTTGTTCAGGTTTGCAAGATCTTTCAAACGATATCAAGAAAAAGGCCCACGGGCCTTATGACTCGCCTTAACAGTCTGATAAATGTCGCAATTAATAACTTTTTTCTTAAGAAAATTTCCATAGGACATGTAGAACAAAATTTGTTCAGTTTTGCGAGATATATCTAGAATGATATAAAAAAAAAAAAATAGGCCTCCAGGCGGCATGACTCGCCTGATCCTTTGAATCTGTATCGCAGTAAATAACATTATTAACTTTTTTCTCGAAAAAAAGCTGACCCCTTTAATTAGTTGCCGAGAGGTAGAGAGAGTCTTTAATTTATAACATTTAAATGATCAATATTTGTAAAACATTACCAAAGCTAAATTGTACGTCTAGACAATATATTCTTATCATTATTTATGAACGAAAATGTCAGTCAAATTCTTATCTAATCACATCTAAATTTGGACGAAAGACCCACTCGTTGCTCGCAACGAGATCGAATCTAGTTATTATTATTATTCTTTTTTTTTCTCCTTACCGATTTTTGTGCAGAAGATTTCTCGGAGATGGCTGGATCAATTTGCTTCAAATTTTCAGGATTGATGCGGTGGCATTTGAAGTTTGTACCGCCGTTTCAATTTTTGAAAAATCACTTCCAGTTGGAAGTTATCCCCCTTTTATCGATTTTCAGATGACCATTTTGTCCAGACAAAAACTCAAAAACGATAAAAGCTAGAGTGCTGAAATTTTCAGTGATGTTAGACGACATGTTGTAGTTGTGCACCTGGCTTTTCAAAATTTCCGGAAGTGCCTAGTATGGAAGTTCGGTAGGGGTCGAAAATGGAGTTTTAAAAAGTGTCTCATTTTTCTCCACGTTTTAAATCATAATTATTTACTCGTAAATATTTTGCTTAGACATATATAACAAAAGTTATACAGTTTATTGAGATCTTTCGTGTCATATCAAGAAATGGGTCCATAGGCCTCATGGCTCGCCTGAACCATTGAATTTCTGTTACAATGATTAACTTTTTCCTCACGAAACTTTGATAAAACATGTAGAATAAAAGTTGTTCAGTTTTGCAAGATCTATCTAATGATATCAAAAAATAGGCCTACGGGCGTCATGGCTCGCCTGAACAGTCGAATTTGTATCACAATTAATAACATTAATAACTTTTTTCTCGGGAAACTTTTGATAAGATATGTAGAACAAAAATTGTTCAGATTCGCAAGCGTTACTAACGATGTTAAGAATAAGGCCTACGGGTCTCATGGCTCACCTGAACAGTTGGGTTATTGTTGTAATCTATAACATTTTAGTCAAGAAACTTTTAATGAGACATCTAGAGCAAAAGTTGTTTTGCAAGATGTTTCAAACAACATCATGAAAAAGGCAAACACGCCTCATGGCTCGCCTGAACAGTTTGATTAGTGTCACAATTAATATCTTTTTTCTGGAGAAACTTTTGATAAGACATGTAGACCAAAAGTTGTTTAGGTTTGCAAGATCTTTGAAACGATATAAAGAAAAAGGCCCACGGGCCTTATGACTCGCCTTAACAGTCTGATAAATGTCGCAATCAATAACTTTTTTCTCAAGGAAATTTCCATAGGACATGTAGAACAAAATTTGTTCAGTTTTGCGAGATATATCTAGAATGATATCAAAAAATAGGCCTCCGGGCCGCATGACTCGCCTGATCAGTCGAATCTGTATCGCAGTAAATAACATTATTAACTTTTTTCTCGAAAAAAAGCTGACCCCTTTAATTGTTTGCCAAGAGGAAGAGAGAGTCTTTAATTTATAACATTTAAATTATCAATATTTGTAAAACATTACCGAAGCTAAATTCTACGTCTAGACAATATATTTGTATCATTATTTATGAACGAAAATGTCAGTCAAATTCTAATCTAAATTTGGACGGAAGACCCACTCGTTGATCGCAACGAGATCGAATCTAGTTATTATTATTATTATTCTTTTTTTTTCTCCTTACCGATTTTTGTGCAGAAGATTTCTCGGAGATGGCTGGATCAATTTGCTTCAAATTTTCAGGATTGATGCGTTGCCATTTGAAGTTTGTACCGCCGTTTCAATTTTTGCAAAAAATCACTTCCGGTTGGAAGTTATCCCCCTTTTATCGATTTTCAGATGTCCATTTTGTCCAGACAAAAACTCAAAAACGATAAAAGCTAGAGTGCTGAAATTTTCAGTGATGTTAGACGACATGTTGTAGTTGTGCACCTGGCTTTTCAAAATTTCCGGAAGTGCCTAGTATGGAAGCTCGGTAGGGGTCGAAAATGGAGTTTTAAAAAGTGTCTCATTTTTCTCCACGTTCTAAATCATAACTTTTTACTCGTAAATATTTTGCTTAGACATATATAACAAAAGTTGTACAGTTTATTGAGATCTTTCGTGTCATATCAAGAAATGGGCCCATAGGCCTCATGGCTCGCCTGAACCATTGAGTTTCTGTTACAATGATTAACTTTTTTCTCACGAAACTTTTGATAAGACATGAAGAATAAAAGTTGTTCAGTTTCGCAAGATCTATTCAAAGATATCTTTAAAAAGGCTCCTGGGCGTCATGGCTCGCCTGGACAGTCGAATTTGTATCGCAATTAATAACATTAATAACTTTTTTCTCGAGAAACTTTTGACAAGACATGTAGAACAAAAGTTGTTCAGTTTTGCAAGCGTTAACTAACGATGTTAAGAAATAGGCCTGTGGGTCTCATGGCTCACCAGAACAGTTGGGTTATTGTTGCAATCTATAACATTTTTGTCAAGAAACTTTTAATAAGACATCTAGAACAAAAGTTGTTCAGTTTTGCAAGATCTTTTGAACAACATCATGAAAAAGGCGAACGGGCCTCATGACTCGCCTGAACAGTTTCATCAGTGTCACAATTACTAACTTTTTTCTCGAGAATCTTTTGATAAGACATGTAGAACAAAAGTTGTTCAGTTTTGCAAGATCTTTCAAACGATATCAAGAAAAAGGCCCACGGGCCTTATGACTCGCCTTAACAGTGATAAATGTCGCATAACGTTATACTCCTGAATATTTTGTTTAGACATTTTTAACAAAAGTTGTACAGTTTATTGAGATCTTTCGTGCCGTATCAAGAAATGGGCCCATGGGCCTCATGGCTCGCCTGAACAGTTAGTTAGTGTCACAATTACTAACTTTTTTCTCGAGAATCTTTTGATAAGACATGTGGAACAAAAGTTGTTCAGTTTTGCAAGATCTTTCAAACGATATCAAGAAAAAGGCCCAGGGGCCTTATGACTCGCCTTAACAGTCTGATAAATGTCGCAATCAATAACTTTTCTCTCAAGAAAATTTCCATAGGACATGTAGAAAAAAATTTGTTCAGTTTTGCGAGATATATCTAGAATGATATCAAATTTAGGCCTCTCGGCGACATGACTCACCTGATCAGTCGAATTTGTATCGCAGTAAATAACATTATTAACGTTCTTCTCAAAAAAAGGCTGACTCCTTTAATTAGTGGCCGAGAGTAGCAGAGAGTCTTTAATTTATAACACTTAAATGATCAATATTTGTAAAACACTACCGAAGCTAAATTGTACGTCTAGACAATATATTTGTATCATTATTTATGAACGAAAATCTCAGTCAAATTTTTATGTCATCACATCTAAAATTGGACGGAAGACCCACTCGTTGCTCGCAACGAGATCGAATCTAGTTATTATTCTTTTTTTTTTTTTTCTCCTTACCGATTTTTGTGCAGAAGATTTCTCGGAGATGGCTGGATCGATTTGCTTGAAATTTTTAGGATTGATGCGGTGCCATTTGAAGTTTGTACCGCCGTTTCAATTTTTGAAAAATCACTTCCGGTTGGAAGTTATCCCCCTTTTATCGATTTTCATATGACCATTTTGTCCAGACAAAAACTCAAAAACGATAAAAGCTAGAGTGCTGAAATTTTCAGTGATGTTAGACGACATGCTGTAGTTGTGCACCTGGGTTTTCAAAATTTCCGGAAGTGCCTAGTATGGAAGCTCGGTAGGGGTCGAAAATGGAGTTTTAAAAAGTGTCCAATTTTTTTCCACGTTTTGAATCATAACTTTTTACTCGTAAATATTTTGTTTAGACATATATAACAAAACTTGCACAGTTTATTGAGATCTTTCGTGTCATATCAAGAAATGGGCCCATGGGCCTCATGGCTCGCCTGAACCATTGAATTTCTGTTACAATGATTAACTTTTTTCTCACGAAACTTTTGATAAGACATGTAGGATAAAAGTTGTTCAGTTTTGCAAGTTCTATTTAATGATATCTAAAAATAGACCTCCGGGCGTCATGGCTCGCCTGAACAGTCGAATTTGTATCGCAATTAATAACATTAATAACTTTTTCCTCGAGAAACTTTTGACAAGACATGTTGAACAAAAGTTGTTCAGTTTCGCAAGGGTTAACTAACGATGTTAAGAAATAGGCCTGCGGGTCTCATGGTTCACATGAACAGTTGGGTTATTGTTGCAATCTATAACATTTTTGTCAAGAAATTTTTAATAAGACATCTATAACAAAAATTGTTCAGATTTGCAAGATCTTTCGAACAGCATTATGAAAAAGGCCAACGGTCCTCATAGCTCGCCTGAAGAGTTTGATTAGTGTCAAAATCAATAACTTTTTTCTGGAGAAACTTTTGATAAGACATGTAGAACAAAAGTTGTTCAGTTTCGCAAGCGTTAACTAGCGATGTTAAGAAATAGGCCTGCGGGTCTCATGGCTCACCTGAACAGTTGGGTTATTGTTGCAATCTATAACATTTTTGTCAAGAAACTTTTAATAAGACATCTAGAACAAAAGTTGTTCAGTTTTGCAAGATAATTCCAACAACATCATGAAAAAGGCCAATGGACCTCATGACTCGACTGAACAGTTTGTTAGTGTCACAATTACTAACTTTTTTCTCGAGAATCTTTTGATAAGACATGTGGAACAAAAGTTGTTCAGTTTTGCAAGATCTTTCAAACGATATCAAGAAAAAGGCCCACGGGCCTTATGACTCGCCTTAACAGTCTGATAAATGTCGCATAACTTTATACTCGTAAATATTTTGTTTAGAGATATATAACAAAAGTTGTACAGTTTATTGAGGTCCTTCTTGCCGTATCTAGAAATGGGCCAATGGGCCTCATGGCTGGCCTGAACCATTGAATTTCTGTTACAATGATTAACTTTTTCCTCACGAAACTTTGATAAAACATGTAGAATAAAAGTTGTTCAGTTTTGCAAGTTCTATCTAATGATATAAAAAAAGGGCCTCCGTGCGTCATGGCTCGCCTGAACAGTGGAATTTGTATCACAATTAATAACATTAATAACTTTTTTCTCGACAAACTTTTGACAAGACATGTAGAACAAAAGTTGTTCAGTTTCGCAAGCATTAACTACCGATGTTAAGAAATAGGCTTGCGGGTCTCATGGTTCACCTGAACAGTTGGGTTATTGTTGCAATCTATAACATTTCAGTCTAGAAGCTTTTAATGAGACATCAAGAAAAAGGCCCACGGGCCTTATGACTCGCCTTAACAATCTGATAAATGTCGCAATCAATAACTTTTTTCTCAAGAAAATTTCCATAGGACATGTAGAGCAAAATTTGTTCAGTTTTGCGAGATATATCTAGAATGATATATAAAAAAAAAAAATAGGCCTCCGGACGACATGACTCGCCTGATCAGTCGAATTTGTATCGCAGTAAATAACATTATTAACTTTTTTCTCGAAAAAAGGCTGACCTCTTTAATTAGTGGCAGAGAGGGGCAGAGTCTTTAATTTATAACACTTAAATGATTAATATTTGTAAAACATTACTGAAGCTAAAATGTACGTTTAGAAAATATATTTGTATCATTATTTATGAACAAAAATCTCTGTCAAATTCTTATCTCATCACATCTAAAATTGGACGGAAGACCCACTCGTTGCTCGCAACGAGATCGCATCTAGTTATTATTATTATTATTTTTTCCCTTTCGTCTCCGAGACCGTTGGATGGATTTTCCTGAAACTTTCACAGGTTATAGGGAACGATGGTACCTCGAGGCATTTCTTTCATTTTTTCAAAATTCACTTCCGTTCGTCAGATACGTCCGATTTTCCGGTTTTTGAAAGAAACTTTGTCCGGGGTTAAACTTGAAAACCACTAAAGATAATCGAATGAAACTTTCAGGGATGATAGATCTATTTTCTCTATGGTGCATCACCGGAAGTGATTAAATAAATCATCAATTTCAAACTTTTTTCTTTCAAATTGAAACCTACTTTGGTTTACTATATCTCGTTCTAATTCTCAAAAGATGTTGATCCCACCGAAAGTTGAATCTCCAACTTCCGGTTATATCAAAGAAAGTCTATTCATTCTCTCATTTTTCAGTGCGATAAATCTCGGTCATGAAACTAGTTAATGAGTTGAGTTTTACATATTTTATAGTCACTATAAATGTCTAGAGCAACGTCAAATATTTTTGTAAAATTCACTTCCAGTCGGCAAATACGGCTTATGAGCTGTTTTCGTTGTCAAGCTTTTTTCTCAGAAACGGTAAAAGATAGAGTCACAAAATTTTCAGAGTTAATAGATCTCACTTTGTAGGCGTGCAGTAGGGGGTTAAGAATGTCGGCCGTCACTTCCGGTCGTCACCGGAAGTGATTAATAAATCATAAATTTCAAACTTGTTTCTTTCAAATTGAAACCTATATCGGTTTATTAGGTCTCGTTCTAATTCTCAAAAACTATTGACCCCACCGGAAGTTGAATCTCCAACTTCCGGTTATATCAAAGAAAGACTATTCATTCTCTCATTTTTCAGTGCCATAAATCTCGGTCATAAAACATGTTAATGATTTGAAATTTACATATGTTATAGACACTATAAATGTCTAGAGTAAATTTAAATATTTTTGTAAAATTCACTTCCGGTCGTGAGATATGGGGTGGATATATTCAAACCTTGTTTTTTCAGTTTCTGAATAATGAATATAGATAGACGCTTGAAACTTGTAGAGTTGATTAACTAACATTAGTCCATTGTACACATACATTCAATTTTTTTCGTCCGTCACTTCCGGTCTATACCGGAAGTATTTGAAAAATGTCGATTTTCCGATTTCTTCGAGTGATTTCTCAGAGATGGTGGATAGATTTTCTTGAAATTTTCAGGAATAATGTCTTATGAAATGATCTTGCTATAACTATTTTTGTTTTTACAAAATTCACTTCCGGTCGGATAATATGGCCGATTTTCTGTATCTCAAAAGGAATTTTGTCCAGCATTTTTCTTGGAAAAGGTAAAATATAGGTTCATCAAATATTCAGGGATGATCAATCTCCGTTTGTAGGCGTGCAGTAGGGGGGTTGAACATGTCGACCGTCAACTTCTAGAGTTTGGATCATTTTGTTTTTCAAAATTGACTTCCGGTCGGTAGTAACCTACTACTTTTTCTTTCTTTAGTCTACTTCTTTTTGTTGAGAACTCTTTCAGATAGAGACGTGAAATTTTCAGGGAATATAGACAGTAAAGAGTCGCTGTCATTTATAGGAAAACGCATCATAAAAGTACTTCCGGTCGTCACCGGAAGTTACGAGAAAGGAGTAAAAAATTCGATAATACATTTCTCATTCAATGTTAAGGCACATTTTCTGATACATTTAAATGATTTTCGTAGGAATAGAAAGCTCTTTAGCGGAAGTGGTCTAACGGAAGACCTACTCATTACTAGTAATGAGTTTCTAGTTATTAAGGTTTTCCGTTTCCAACGGAAGACCTTCTAGTGATTCTACTGTTTATTATTAAGGTCTTCCGTTACCAACGGAAGACCTTCTAGTGATTCTACTGTTTATTAGGTCTTTCCACCTTTCTGTGGAAAGACCTTTTGTTATTGTTCTGTTTATTATTATTATTATTATTATTATTATTATTTGTCTTCTTTTCTTTCCGCCGCGAGAAGCTCTTGACGTTTTAAGACTTATCGAAAAACAATTTAGACCATCATATTTGACATCTCGAAACATGCTCAGATCTCACCCTGCGTATTTGATCTTTGACCCCTAACGAACTTATGGGACTTTACGCAAAAAACCCTTGTTATCGGTTCACCTCGAAAACCGTAAATGATAAGAGCATGAAACTTTCACTAAATTGTTTAGTCGATCAAGCTGAAGCGTTGTAGTGTTTACTTTTAAGTTTTCGGTGATCCCTAAAGGGAGTTAATGGCCCTGAAAGTTTACGATTTTTACGGAAAAATTCAAAACTCCTAAAATATAAGTTGTAGAAAGACGGAATCAACTGGAATGGAATACTTGACCTTTGACCTTGAAAATCAGGTCAAGATCAAAGGTCAAGGTCATCTGGAAACTTTAAAAATAAGCACTTTTCATACAGTTAAAAGCATTGAAAGTACAGAAAAAGTGTTGTATGCACAAGTAGTCACAAACCAACTTATTCCAACGCATTGCATTACGACTCTGAACTTTGACCTTTCTTGAATACACAGCGACTTGCGTAAAAACCATTGTTATCACTACAGTATGGAAACCGTAAATGGTACGAACACGAAATGTTCACTAAACTTATTGCCTGATCAATTGTAAAAGATGACTTCCTGTTTTTGATGGTTTCTCGATCCGTAACGGGAATTAATGCCCTTGAAAGTTTTCGCTTTCGCGTAGAAATTTACAACTCCTAAAATATTTGTCGTAGGAAGACAGGACCAACTGAAGTGACATCCTTGACCTTTGACCTTGACAATTAGGTCAAGGCCAAAGGTCAAGGTCATCTAGAAACTTTGAAAATAAGCAATTTTCATACCGTCTAAAGCATATAAAGTACAGATAAGGTATACTATGCACAAGTAGTCAAGAACCAACTTAAGTCAACGCATATCATTACCATTCTGAACTTTGACCTTTGTTCGATTTACAGCGACTTGCGTAAAAACCATTGTTATCACTATAGTATGGAAACCGTAAATGGTACGAACACGAAATGTTCACTAAACTTATTGCCTGACCAATTGTAAAAGATGACTTCCGTTTTTGATGGTTTCTCGATCCGTAACGGGAATTAATGCCCTTGAAAGTTTTCGATTTCGCGTAGAAATTTACAACTCCTAAAGTATTTGTCGTAAGAAGACAGGACCAACTGAAGTGACATCCCTGACCTTTGACCTTGACAATTAGGTCAAGGTCAAAGGTCAAGGTCATCTAGAAACTTTGAAAATAAGCAATTTTCAGACCGTCTAAAGCATATAAAGTACAGATTAGGTATAATATGCACAATAAGTCAAGAACCAACTTAAGTCAATGCATTGCATTACGACTCTGAACTTTGACCTTTCTTCGATTTACAGCGACTTGCGTAAAAACCATTGTTATCACTACAGTATGGAAACCGTAAATGGGATGAACACGAAATGTTCACTAAACTTATTGCCTGATCAATTGTAAAAGATGACTTCCTGTTTTTGATGATTCGTTGATCCCTAACGGGAATTAATGCCCTTAAAAATTTTAAATTTAGCGTAGAAATTTACAACTCCTAAAGTATTTGTTGTAGGAAGACAGAACCAACTGAAGTGACATCCCTGACCTTTGACCTTGAAAATTAGGTCAAGGTCAAAGGTCAAGGTCATCTAGAAAATTTCAAAATAAGCAATTTTTATACCATCTAAAGCATATAAAGTACACATTTTTTTGTATTCAGAGACATTGTTTCAATGTCTGAAAAGGTGGAAAGACCTCTAATTGTTCGCGAACAATTAGGATTACTAGTTATTATTTTTTTTTTTTTCCCCTTTCGTCTCCGAGACCGTTGGATGGATTTTCCTGAAACTTTCACAGATTGAAGAGAAAGAGTGTACCTCGAGGTCTTTTTTTCATTTTTTCAAAATTCACTTCCGTTCGTGAGATTCGTCCGATTTTCCGGTTTTTGTCAGCAACTTTGTCCGGGGGTAAACTTGAAAACGACTAAAAATAATCAAATGAAACTTTCGGGGATGATAGATCTATTTTCTCTATGGTGCATGCAAGTAATGTTTTTTGTCGCCGTCACTTCCGGTCGTCACCGGAATTGATTAAATGAATTATCAATTTCAAACTTTTTTCTTCCAAATTGAAACCTATTTTGGTTTACTATATCTTGTTCTAATTCTCAAAAAATGTTGACCCCACCTGAAGTTGAATCTCCAACTTCCGGTTATGTCAAAGAACGACTATTCATTCTCTCATTTTTCAGTGCCATAAATCTCGGTCATGAAACTAGTTAATGAGTTGATTCTTACATATATTATAGTCACTATAAATGTCTAGAGTAACGTCAAATATTTTTGTAAAATTCACTTCCTGTCGGCAAATACGGCCTATTAGCTGTTTTCGTTGTCCAGCTTTTTTCTCAGAAACGGTAAAAGATAGAGTCACCAAATTTTCAGAGTGAATAGATCTCACTTTGTAGGCGTGCAGTAGGGGTTAAGAATGTCGGCCGTCACTTCCGGTCGTCACCGGAAGTGATTAATATATCATAAATTTCAAACTTTTTTTTTAAATTGAAACCTATATCGGTTTATTAGGTCTCGTTCTAATTCTCAAAAACTATTGACCCCACCGGAAGTTGAATCTCCAACTTCCGGTTATATCAAAGAAAGACTATTCATTCTCTCATTTTTCAGTGCCATAAATCTCGGTCATAAAACAAGTTAATGATTCGAATTTTACCTATGTTATAGACACTATAAATGTCTAGAGTAAATTTAAATAGTTTTGTAAAATTCACTTCCGATCGTGAGATATGGGGTGGACATATTCAAACCTTGTTTTTTCAGTTTCTAAATAATGAATATAGATAGACGCTTGAAACTTGTAGAGTTGATTTCAGAGTTAATAGATCTCACTTTTTAGGCGTGCAGTAGGGGGTTAAGAAAATCGGTCGTCACTTCCGGTCGTCACCGGAAGTGATTAATGAATCATAAATTTCAAACTTTTTTCTTTCAAATTGAAACCTATATCGGTTTGCTAGGTCTCGTTCTAATTCTCAAAAAATGTTGACCCCACCGGAAGTAGAATCTCCAACTTCCGGTTATATCAAAGAAAGACTATTCATTCTCACAATTTTCAGTGGCATAAATCTCGGTCATGAAACAAGTTAATGATTTGAATTGTACGTATGTTATAGACACTATAAATGTCTAGAGTATATTCAAATATTTTTGTAAAATTCACTTCCGGTCGTGAGATATGGGGTGGACATATTCAAACCTTGTTTTTTCAGTTTCTCAATAATGAATATAGATAGACGCTTGAAACTTGTAGAGTTGATCAACTAACATTAGTCCATTGTACACATACATTCAATTTTTTGTCCGTCACTTCCGGTCTATACCGGAAGTATTTGAAAAAATGTCGATTTTCCGATTTCTTCGAGTGATTTCTCAGAGATGGCTGGATAGATTTTCTTGAAATTTTCAGTAATAATGTCTTATGAAATGACCTTGCTATAATTATTTTCGTTTTTACAAAATTCACTTCCGGTCGGAAAATATGGCCGATTTTCTGTTTCTCAAAAGGAATTTTGTCCAGCATTTTTCTTGGAAAAGGAAAAATATAGGTTCATCAAATATTCAGGGATGATCAATCTCCGTTTGTAAGCGTGCAGTAGGGGGTTGAACATGTCGACCGTCACTTCCTGTCATCACCGGAAGTGATGGAAAGAATCGCAAATTTCAAACTTTTTCCTTTAAATTGAAACCTATACTAGTTTATTAACTGTCTTTCAAAGTGTCAAAAGAATATTGACTCTGTCGGTAGTCAAAACGACTACTTCCGGTTTCTTGATAAAATACTTTTTTCCTTTTTGTCTCTATGTCCCCATAAATCTCGCTTATATTTGAAGTCTTTCATATGATTTTCACATGTCTTAATAAAAGTATCAACTTCTAAAGTTTTGACAATTTTGTTTTTCAAAATTGACTTCCGGTCGGTAGTAACCTACTACTTTTTCTTTCTTTAGTCTACTTCTTTTTGTTGAGAACTCTTTCAGATAGAGATGTGAAATTTTCAGGGAATATAGCCAGTAAAGAGTCGCTGTCATTTATAGGAAAACACATCTGAATATTACTTCCGGCCGTCACCGGAAGTGACGAGAAATGGGTGAAAACTTCATTAACAGTCCTCTCATGTCTTGAAAAGGCACATTCTCTGATATATTTGAATGATTCTCGTAAGAACAGAAATCTGTGTACCGGAAGTGTTCAAACGGAAGACCTACTCAATACTAGTAATGAGTGTCTAGTTATTATTTTTTTTTTTTCCCTTTCGTCTCCGAGACAGTTGGATGGATTTTCCTGAAACTTTCACAGGTCATAGAGAACGATGATACCTCGAGGCATTTTTTTCATTTTTTCAAAATTCACTTCCGTTCGTCAGATACGTCCGATTTTCCGGTTTTTGAAAGAAACTTTCTCCGGGGGTAAACTTGAAAACCACTAAAGATAATCTAATGAAACTTTCAGGGATGATAGATCTATTTTCTCTATGGTGCATGCACGTAATATTTTTTGTCGCCGTCACTTCCGGTCGTCACCGGAAGTAATTAAATAAATCATCAATTTCAAACTTTTTTCTTTCAAATTGAAACCTATATCGGTTTACTAGGTCTTGTTCTAATTCTCAAAAGATGTTGATCCCACCGGAAGTTGAATCTCCAACTTCCGGTTATATCAAAGAAAGACCATTCATTCTCTCATTTTTCCGTGCCATAAATCTCGGTCATGAAACCAGTTAATGAGTTGAGTTTTACATATATTATAGTCACTATAAATGTCTAAAGTAACGTCAAATATTTTTGTAAATTTTACTTCCGGTCGGCAGATACGGCTTATTAGCTGTTTTCGTTGTCGAGCGTTTTTCTCAGAAACGGTAAAAGATAAAGTCATCAAATTATCAGAGTAAATAGATTTCACTTTGTAGGCGTGCAGTAGGGGGTTAAAAATGTCGGCCGTCACTTCCGGTCGTCACCGGATAAATTTCAAACTTTTTTCTTTCAAATTGAAACTTATATTGGTTTATTAGGTCTCGTTCTGATTCTCAAAAAAATGCTGACCCCACCGGAAGTTGAATCTCCAACTTCCGGTTATATTAAAGAAAGACTATTCATTCTCTCATTTTTCAGTGCCATAAATCTCGGTCATAAAACAAGTTAATGATTTGAATTTTACATATGTTATAGACACTATAAATGTCTAGAGTATATTTAAATATTTTTGTAAAATTCACTTCCGGTCGTGAGATATGGGGTGGACATATTCAGACCTTGTTTTTTCAGTTTTTGAATAATGAATATAGATAGACGCTTGAAACTTGTAGAGTTGATCAACCAACATTAGTCCAGTGTACATATACATTCAATTTTTTCGTCCGTCACTTCCGGTCTATACCAGAAGTATTTTTTTTTTCGAATTTCCGATTTCTTCTAGTGATTTCTCAGAGATGGCTAGATATATTTTCTTGAAATTTTCAGGAATAATGTCTGATGAAATGACCTTGCTATAATTATTTTCGTTTTTACAAAATTTACTTCCGGTCGGAAAATATGGCCGATTGTCCAATATTTTTCTTGGAAAAGGTAAAATATAGGTTCATCAAATATTCAGGGATGATCAATTTCCGTTTGTAAGCGTGCAGTAGGGGGGTTGAACATGTCGACCGTCACTTCCTGTCTTCACCGGAAGTGATGGAAAGAATCGCAAATTTCAAACTTCTTCTTTTAAATTGAAACCTATACTAGTTTATTAACTCTCTTTGAAAGTGTCAAAAGAATATTGACTCTGTCGGTAGTCAAAACAATTACTTCCGGTTTCTTGATAAAATACCTTTTTACTTTTCGTCTCTTTGTCTCTATAAATCTCGCTTATATTTGAAGTAATTCATATGATTTTCACATGTGTTAAAAAGTATCAACTTCTAGAGTTTTGATAATTTTGTTTTTCAAAATTGACTTCCGGTCGGTAGTAACCTACTACTTTTTCTTTCTTTAGTCTACTTCTTTTTGTTGAGAACTCTTTCAGATAGAGAAGTGAAATTTTCAGGGAATATAGACAGTAAAGAGTCGCTGTCATTTATAGGAAAAAGCATCTGAATAGTACTTCCGGTCGTCACCGGAAGTTACGAGAAAGGAGTAAAAAATTTGATAATACATTTCTCATTCATTGTCAAGGCACATTTTCTGATACATTTAAATGGTTTTCGTAGGAATAGAAAGCTCTTTAGCGGAAGTGGTCTAACGGAAGACCTACTCATTACTAGTAATGGGTGTCTAGTTATTCTTATTTTTCTCCGGACTTTTTTGTCCGGGAGTGTTCTCAGAAAGTACAAAAGGGATCAATATGAAACTTTCCAGGATGATAATATAGCGTTTGTAGATGTGCAGAACGATAGTCTTTTTTTTCCCACGTGCATGCACGCGCGTGCACGTGCATTGCAATTTTGGTACAAAATTTACGAAATCGAAATTCACACGGGATCGATATGAAACTTTGGTAGGATGATAGTATATCATTTGTAGATGTGAAAAATGATATTCATTTTGTCTGCACGCGCGTGCATGCGCATGCACGTGCATCACAATTTTTCATATACTAACTTTGTAATCAGTCTAACTTCTTTGTTGTTCATCGAAATGGTTTGATATTCGTATCATAGGTAGGTATTGAGATCCTTAACTGATCTGTATGGTGAAAATTACCAATCTGCACGCGCATACACGTGCGCTTCATTTTGATTGGATAATACTAAGACGTCTGTAACTCTCTTATGAAAGAAGCGAATGAGTTGATATTCACAGCATAGGTAGATAATATGAAAATCTATATATTAGTGTAATGAAAAATGTCAACGCAAACGCGCATGCGCGTGCATCGTCTTTAAAAACTTATTTTTTTAAAGGACGATAACGTTTTTGTTTTTAATCAAATTCTTTTGATTTTTAGGTTCTATATGTGTCTTGGTATTCCTTCCAAATTGCTCCTGATTAGAACTACTGCTCAGCACGTGCATGCACGTGTTCTGAATTCTGATTGGACGATTTTAAAATCACTATAACTTCCTTATATTTGATGGAAACGTTATGAAATTCATACTGTGGGTATATGATACAAATGCCTGTTGAATGACATCAACAAAAGTGCAGAATCATACACACGTGCGCGTGTATGCACGTCCATTACTTTGTTTCATTTGTTGGTACTGAAATGACCATATTAAACGTACTACGTGTAATTAAAGGCTAAAATAAATTGAATTTTTGCTATAGGTTTACAATGACATCAGTTTTTAATTGGAGGAGGTTTGGGTAACATATGTAACGGTCCCCGTTACAATTAGAACTAGTTTTCTTTAATTTTAGAATATGATCATATTCATGACAAAAAATATAAATAAAAATAAAGGTTGATTACACCTGGACAATTTATGAAAAATCAAAATATACATATCTTTAAACAAGTTTGATTTACACAAATTTTTAAATCCATAATACAAAAAAGGTTCGAACACAGGATCCAACAACTTTCAAGGTTCTGAAATAAGATTACTGGTAATGGATGGCAATTGTCACTTTCAGTATAAAAACTCACTGATTATAAATATTTAAATACATGATAAAGATACATGTAATATGAAAATAACAGGTCCATTTTGGAGGACACACATCATTAACTTGCATTTATCAGTGTTACCCCATTTTATTTCCCCTGGATTAAATTTACTTTCTTTGCACCTGAAAGTGATCATTGACTCCACCATGTTCCTAATTACATTCTATCTGGACATACAACAAACACACACTGACTCATTAAATCTACATTCACATTAAACTACAATAAGCTCTATTCTAAGATAGTTATATGTATCTATTAAATCTACGTCAAACTACAGTAAACCCCACACCATGAACTACAATAACACCAGGACTACAGGCCACAATGCTCACCTGTGTAACACATACAGAGCTGTAACTCACAAACTTGGAACACTCAAAGAATCCCCAATAAAAAGTCAAGGTCAGTCATTAGACAACTATATACACATGAATAAACTGTAATCAATTACTTGTGAATATACAGATTCTAAAATGCTTGCTTTGAATTCTAGAGTCTACTCAGTCTGTCACCTCTCCTACAAATCAGAATATATACAACATTAACATACTTGGATATAGTTTGTCAAATTGTAGTGTAAAGTTGTTGATGAGAAAACTGACACAAATCATGTGGAAACCTTTATTATGATCATTACCTTTCCGACACTAAAGCATGGACTAAACTCCATTAAAACTACACTATACAAAACATTTACAATTGTCAAAGGTCCATTTCATTTATCTTCATTAAATGCTCATATATATATATATATTATTCTGGTTTAACTGGAGAACATGTCCACACTATATATCGTACAGATGTTCTACTCGCCCCAGCATAGCACACATTTTTAAATCACTCCAAGCTGGCGAAGGCATCACTGACCATGATTTCATCAAAATAGAATCCCCTTTACATACTGACTCAGTAATCCAACTTTAGTAGTCACTATATAGAATCCTCTTTACATCCAACTTTAGAAGTACTCACTATATAGAATTCTCTTTAGATATTGACTCAGTAATCTAACTTTAGAAGTAGTCACTCATATGGTTTTAAAAAGGTGAAAAGTAAATTCATATATAATGTGAAAAGTAATTGTGTGAAGAGTAGGTTAACACACATACAACAGACAGGCAACAGGATATCAATTTCAATCAGAGTTGAATAAAATCATATATACATATATTGCAAACTTATGATTAGAGCTGCCTTCATACAGGGACTAATTAATAAAGAAAAAAATCAGCTGTAAAAAAGTGGATCAAATGTACTAAACACGAGTTCACAGCATCACCACACAACAGTATCAATACACGTATCAGTATGTGGGTTGTTTATCATGCTACTAAGACTCAGGGTCCGGGTTGGGTTTTTTTTTGGGGGGGGGGGGGTGTTAGATCTGTGATTTCACTTCTACATTTATGACAAGCACCGGTATCAACGCTATCTTGTGGTCATCAGCCTGGTTTGATCATCAGTGACCAGATAGCTCAGTAGCTGGAGTATGTTACTGGACATTTAGTGATCCTGTGTAATTAATCACTGTTAGATTTATTGTATCACCCCACTACATCAAACTCTCTCAATAAAATACTTACAAGTGACATGTATCAACATTATGACCATTTCTTGATAAAGTTTGTGAATGTTGTCAATTTATCCTTCACCCACAGCTTCCTCTGAATGTTTCCCCATCTCTTCACAATCTCCCTGTAATCCTCGCTACATTTCCCCTTTATATCTAGTCTCTCTACAGCTCCTATCAACATTTCAAATAGCCTTACATATCCATCTACAGATATATTCTCTGCATTTTGAATTTCTCTACTCAGTGTGTGAGCTCGATACACTCTCTCTACATCATCTCCTACCCCAGTGTCTGTGTCCTTGACCTTTTGACCCCAACCAGATTTTGGTTGTTTCTCACTGAGTGACACATGTAGAATGGCGTACATAACAGGGATAGAATGTCTGTATTCGGATTCAAAATCATGGGCTGAATGGAACTCTGGTGGTAATGCTGATTTTAATAAAGCTTTTTTTGATTCATCTTTGAAATAACTGTCTGGATTATCCACATACATCTTCACAACATTAAACAGTATCTTCCTCGCTGGTCCTGTACACATATATTCCAAAAGATCCTGTAACTCACTCCGGCCACCCTCTTCTGTAAAAATCAAAATTTGAAATTAACCCTAACACAGAGTTAGGCAAGAGGCCCACGGGCAGTATTCAACCCATGCATACAAATAGCAATTACCAAAATGTAGCCTGGAATATGAGTGCAAAATCAACATTTGTGAGTATTAAAGTGTTTAAATGAGTCACTGTCTAAATACTATTTGGTAATGTTATCCTTTAGAATAATACAGTCAATTCCATTGGTCAAGGGCTTGTCACATGAAGGGAGAAAATTTGTAATGTCTCCCTCACATGCAAAGTGACAACTGTGTTTTCTCCCTTTAGAAGAATTTTTTTTTTTGGCACAGGTGAGATAGTTCTATTAAGAACTAATTAATAATATGCGGGATCATTAATCAATAGATCTTAATTGCGACTTCTGTGTCAACATTATTATGAACAGTCAAAATTTCAAATGAGAAGAAAACTATTCCTATTCAATACATTTTTTCATTTCACTTGTATGTTTACGATCTTGTTTTGAAATCCGTTACGAAATGTTTATGCTTGACTTTTATTTTTGCTAAGTCACAATCAAAACCTTTTGCTTGTTTAACTTTCTATAACCAGTGGTTTGCTTTCTTTAACAGATACCATTAATAAATGTAAGACATTGAGTGTAAAACAAAATATTGCATGTAGTTGAGGGTAACAATGATTTCATCCCTCGTAAACCATTAAAAATCTATCAGAATTTTCTGCAGAAAAAGTAGTATTGAATTTGTTGATTAAAAAATTAGTATTGTACAAATTAATTTTTAAATCGAGGTAAGCTACTGACAAACAAGTTGATGGTACAGGGATTTCAACAGTCTCGATTGAAGTCAGCAGTTCGCAAATTCTATGGTCGTTATAACGATCTAGTTCATCAGTACAACCTCGCATTGGGTTAAATGCTGTCTGACGTGTTTCATACCGATTGTTAAGCCGTTCTTGGCACACTGATTTTGACTGCGGTTAATTCCGTTTACCTGATCAGGATATGGGGCTCACGGTAGGTGTGACTGGTCAACAGGGGATGCTTACTCCTCTTAGGCACCTGATTCCACCTCTGGTGTGTCCAGGGGTCCGTGTTTGCCCAACTATCTATTTTGTATTGCTTATAGGAGTTATGAGATTGATCACTGTTCGTTATCTTCACCTTGCACAAGTCAATAAATGTTTGATATCTCTTTCAACATTCAGATTTTTCTGGTTGATAAAACAAGGGAGACATCATGTTAAACAAGCAAGACATCATGTTAAACAAGGGACACATCATGATAAACAAAGGAGACATCATATTAAACAAGGGAGACATCATGTTAAACAAGGGAGACATCATGTTAAACAAGGGAGACATCATGTTAAACAAAGGAGACATCATTTTAAACAAGGGAGACATCATGTTAAACAAGCAAGACATCATGTTTAACAAGCAAGACATCATGTTAAACAAGGGAGACATCATGATAAACAAGGGAGACATCATGATAAACAAGCAAGACATAATGTTAAACAAGGGAGACATCATGTTAAACAAGCAAGATATCATGTTTAACAAGCGAGACATCATGTTAAACAACGGAGAAATCATGATAAACAAGGGAGACATCATGATAAACAAGGGAGATATGTTAAACAAGGGAGACATCATGATAAACAAGGGAGACATCATGTTAAACAAAGGAGACACCATTTTAAACAAGGGAGACATAATGTTAAACAAGCAAGACATCATGTTTAACAAGCAAGACATCATGTTAAACAAGGGAGACATCATGATAAACAAGGGAGACATTATGTTAAACAAACGAGACATAATGTTAAACAAGCAAGACATCATGTTAAACAAGGAAGACATCATGTTTAACAAGCAAGACATCATGATAAACAAGGGAGACAGCATCTTAAACAAGGGAAACATCATGTTAAACAAGGGAGACATCATGTTAAACAAGGGAGAAATCATGTTAAACAAGGGAAACATCATGTTAAACAAGGGAGACATCATGTTAAACAAAGGAGACATCATGTTAAACAAACAAGATATCATGTTAAACAAGAGATACATCATGTTAAAAAAGCAAGACATCATATTAAACAAGGGAGACATCATGCTAAACAAGGGAGATATCATGATAAACAAGGGAAACATCATGTTAAACAAACGAGACATCATGTTAAACAAGCAAGACATGTTAAACAAGGGAGACATGTTAAACAAGCAAGACATCATGTAAAACAAGGGAGACATCATGTTAAACAAGGGAGACATCATGTTAAACAAACGAGACATCATGTTAAACAAGGGAGACATCATGTGAAACAAGGGAGACATCATGTTAAACAAGCAAGACATCATGTTAAACAAGGGAGACATCATGATAAACAAAGGAGACATCATATTAAACAAGGGAGACATCATGTTAAACAAGGGAGACATCATGTTAAATAAGGGAAACATCATGTTAAACAAGGGAGACATCATGTTAAACAAAGGAGACATCATTTTAAACAAGGGAGACATCATGTTAA
This sequence comes from Ostrea edulis, assembly GCF_947568905.1. Classification (NCBI taxonomy): domain Eukaryota; kingdom Metazoa; phylum Mollusca; class Bivalvia; order Ostreida; family Ostreidae; genus Ostrea; species Ostrea edulis. The sequence goes on from NC_079164.1 coordinate 4,218,020, forward strand.
ACAAACAAGACATCATGTTTAACAAGCAAGACATCATGTTAAACAAGGGAGATATCATGATAAACAAGGGAGACATCATGATAAACAAGCAAGACATCATCTTTAACAAGCAAGACATCATGTTAAACAAGCAAGACATCATGATAAACAAGGGAGACATCATGTTAAACAAGGGAGACATCATGTTATCCAAACAAGACATCATGTTAAACAAGCAAGATATCATGTTAAACAAGAGATACATCATGTTAAAAAAGCAAGACATCATATTAAACAAGGGAGACATCATGCTAAACAAGGGAGATATCATGATAAACAAGGGAGACATCATGTTAAACAAACGAGACATCATGTTAAACAAGCAAGACATGTTAAACAAGGGAGACATGTTAAACAAGCGAGACATCATGTTAAACAAGGGAGACAACATCTTAAACAAACGAGACATCATGTTAAACAAGGGAGACATCATGTTAAACAAGGGAGACATCATGTTAAACAAGGGAAACATCATGTTAAACAAGGGAGACATCATGTTAAACATGGGAGACATCATGTTAAACAAAGGAGACATCATTTTAAACAAGGGAGACATCATGTTAAACAAGCAAGACATCATGTTTAACAAGCAAGACATCATGTTAAACAAGGGAGACATCATGATAAACAAGGGAGACATCATGATAAACAAGCAAGACATCATGTTTAACAAGCAAGACATCATGTTAAACAAGGGAGACATCATGTTAAACAAGCAAGATATGTTTAACAAGCGAGACATTATGTTAAACAAGAGATACATCATGTTAAAAAAGCAAGACATCATATTAAACAAGGGAGACATCATGCTAAACAAGGGAGATATCATGATAAACAAGGGAGACATCATGTTAAACAAACGAGACATCATGTTAAACAAGCAAGACATGTTAAACAAGGGAGACATGTTAAACAAGCAAGACATCATGTTAAACAAGGGAGACATCATGTTAAACAAGGGAGACATCATGATAAACAAAGGAGACATCATATTAAACAAGGGAGACATCATGTTAAACAAGGGAGACATCATGTTAAACAAACGAGACATCATGTTAAACAAAGGAGACATCATTTTAAACAAGGGAGAAATCATGTTAAACAAGCAAGACATCATGTTTAACAAGCAAGACATCATGTTAAACAAGGGAGACATCATGATAAACAAGGGAGACATCATGATAAACAAGCAAGACATCATGTTTAACAAGCAAGACATCATGTTAAACAAGGGAGACATCATGTTAAACAAGCAAGATATCATGTTTAACAAGCGAGACATCATGTTAAACAACGGAGACATCATGATAAACAAGGGAGACATCATGATAAACAAGGGAGATATGTTAAACAAGGGAGACATCATGATAAACAAGGGAGACATCATGTTAAACAAAGGAGACATCATTTTAAACAAGGGAGACATCATGTTAAACAAGCAAGACATCATGTTTAAAAAGCAAGACATCATGTTAAACAAACGAGACATCATGTTAAACATGCAAGACATCATGTTAAACAAGGAAGACATCATGTTTAACAAGCAAGACATCATGATAAACAAGGGAGACATCATGTTAGACAAGGGAGACACCATGATAATCAAGGGAGATATCATGTTAAACAAGGGAGACATCATGTTAAACAAGCAAGACATCATGATAAACAAGGGAGATATCATGTTAAACAAGGGAGACATCATGTTAAACAAGGGAGACATCATGTTATATAAGCGAGATATCATGTTAAACAAGGGAGACATCATGTTAAACAAGGGAGACATCATGTTAAACAAGCAAGATATCATGTTTAACAAGCGAGACATCATGTTAAACAACGGAGACATCATGATAAACAAGGGAGACATCATGATAAACAAACAAGACATCATGTTTAACAAGCAAGACATCATGATAAACAAGGGAGACATCATGTTAAACAAGCAAGACATCATGTTTAACAAGGGAGACATCATGTTAAACAAGGGAGACATCATGTTAAACAAGGGAGATATGTTAAACAAGGGAGACATCATGATAAACAAGGGAGACATCATGATAAACAAGGGAGACATCATGTTAAACAAAGGAGACATCATTTTAAAGAAGGGAGACATCATGTTAAACAAGCAAGACATCATGTTTAACAAGCAAGACATCATGTTAAACAAGGGAGACATCATGATAAACAAGGGAGACATCATGATAAACAAGCAAGACATCATGTTTAACAAGCAAGACATCATGTTAAACAAGGGAGACATCATGTTAAACAAGCAAGATATCATGTTTAACAAGCGAGACATCATGTTAAACAAGGGAGACATCATGATAAACAAGGGAGACATCATGTTAAACAAGCAAGACATCATGATAAACAAGGCAGACATCATGTTAAATAATGGAGACATCATGTTAAACAAGGGAGACATCATGATAAACAAGGGAGACATCATGTTAAACAAGGGAGACATCATCTTAAACAAGGGAAACATCATGTTAAACAAGGGAGACATCATGTTAAACAAGGGAGACATCATGTTAAACAAGGGAGACATCATGTTAAACAAAGGAGACATCATTTTAAACAAGGGAGACATCATGTTAAACAAGCAAGACATCATGTTTAACAAGCAAGACATCATGTTAAACAAGGGAGACATCATGATAAACAAGGGAGACATCATGTTAAACAAACGAGACATCATGTTAAACAAGCAAGACATCATGTTAAACAAGGAAGACATCATGTTTAACAAGCAAGACATCATGATAAACAAGGGAGACATCATGTTAGACAAGGAAGACACCATGATAATCAAGGGAGATATCATGTTAAACAAGGGAGACATCATGTTAAACAAGCAAGCCATCATGTTAAACAAGGGAGACTTCATGTTAAACAAGCAAGACATCATGATAAACAAGGCAGACATCATGTTAAACAAGGGAAACATCATGTTAAACAAGCAAGACATCATGTTAAACAAGCAAGACATCATGATAAACAAGGGAGATATCATGTTAAACAAGGGAGACATCATGTTAAACAAGGGAGATATCATGTTAAACAAGAGGTACTGTGAGCAATGCTCACTAAGAATACCCCCCGCTTACCCCAATCTCCCAAAGGGTGTTGGTAATAGGTAAAACTTCAGTATTATGATCCAAAAGGTATCTAGGAACACAGCATCTCCATGCGATGAAAAAAGCCATTAAAGAATTTAAATGGAAACCATATTGCTACTTTGATGTCCAGTGCGCATGACCTTTGACCCCAAAATTGATAGGGAACATCTTCATCCCATGGGTAGTCCATATGTATGATATGGTGACTGTAGGTGGAAAGGATAACGCTTTAGAGCCCGGAAACCATATTGCTACTTCAATGTCCAGTGCACTTGACCTTTGGACCCCAAAATTGATAGGGAACATCTTCATCCCATGGGTAGTCCATATGTATGATATGGTGACTGTAGGTGGAAAGGATAACGCTTTAGAGCCTGGAAACCATATTGCTACTTCGATGTCCAGTGCGCTTGACCTTTTGACCCCAAAATATATAGGGAACATCTTCATCCCATGGGTAGTCCATATGTATGATATGGTGACTGTAGGTGGAAAGGATAACGCTTTAGAGCCCGGAAACCATATTGCTACTTCGATGTCCAGTGCGCTTGACCTTTGACCTTTTGACCCCAAAATCGATAGGGAACATCTTCATCCCATGGGTAGTCCATATGTATGATATGGTGACTGTAGGTGGAAAGGATAACCCTTTAGAGCCTGGAAACCATATTACTACTTCAATGTCCAGTGCATTTGACCTTTGACCTTTTGACCCCAAAATCGATAGGGAACATCTTCATCCCATGGGTAGTCCATATGTATGATATGGTGACTGTAGGTGGAAAGGATAACGCTTTAGAGCCCGGAAACCATATTACTACTTCGATGTCCAGTGCGCTTGACCTTTGACCTTTTGACCCCAAAATCGATAGGGAACATCTTCATCTCATGGGTAGTCCATATGTATGATATGGTGACGGTAGGTGGAAAGGATAATGCTTTAGAGTCCGGAAACCATTGCGTCTACAGACGGACGGACAACCCGATTCCAGTATACCCCCCCCCCCCCTCCACACAACTTGTTGCGGGGGGTATAACAAGGGAGACATCATGTTAAACAAGGGAGACATCATGATAAACAAGGGAGACATCATGATAAACAAGGGAGACATCATGTTAAACAAGAAAGACATCATGTTAAACAAGGGAGACATCATGTTAAACAAGCAAGACATCATATTAAACAAAGGAGACATAATGTTAAACAAAAAAGACATCATGTTAAACACAAAAGAGACATCATGTTAAACAAGGGAGACATCATGTTAAACAAAGGAGACATCATGTTAAATAAGGGAGATATCATGTATTATGTATTTATTGTATGAATACTTGTACAGGAAAATGCAGTCCCGAACTAAAATTATAAAACCGAGAAGTAGGGTTTGATGAAATCCAAGGTAAATACTGGTGACATGCTGTTCAGAAATAAGATATCATTTTTGGGCGTTATTTGGATATGACATGAAGTTAGTCATGTGATCAAATCCAAAGAGCATTACAGTAGATTTGACCACGTACGAACTTCGTGACATATCCCAATAACACTCAAAAATAACATTTCTTATATCAATATTTCCAGTTTGCTTTGTGTCCAAACCAAGCTGCTATACTTATGTAGCAGATGACCGAATTAACAATCACACAACACTAAACATAGTATTTGTAGCCATGTAGGACAGATCCAGATGAAGTGCAGGTAGGTTGCTCTTTTTTTTTTAACCTCCTGGATGTGTAAGAAAAAATAAATACGAACTAACAGATAGTTTTTGTTCACTTGAGAGATTTCTATTGTAGGATTTTAATGAAGACTCGCAGAGGAGCCCTGACATGGACCATGCCGAGTCATGTCCGTAATGGCTGTTGCCTGGAAACAACAGGTTATCATCATCATAAAGTCCTATAGATCTAACTCTGAATGGTTTGTTTAATGTTTCTGTTTTATTTAAAATTCAATTTGATGAAATTCTTGTCTGTTTACAAAATAAACTATGTATAACTATTCTGATGCATTTTTTCCTTCTATATCATATTGCAGTGGTGGATCCAGGATTTCTGAAAGGAAGGGGGTGGGAAAGTAGAGTATTAGCCATATTACCCAGCCATTTTGGTGCCAATATGGATTTTACTCGCACTATTTTTATTTTTTTCAAATTTGTGGTGAAAAGGGAGAGGGCCTCTAAATCCCCACTGCATTGCATAAGCAAGAAGCCAGGTGAAAGTACCTGACTTTTGAAGCGGTGATTGTATCCATACACAAGAAAGACTGATCACATGATCATCTTCATGTTATATGAAATTGAACGTCAATTTCATTAGTATTGTCATATACCGAAATACATTGGCAAATGTATAAATATTAAAAATGGTCGACTGGAGGTGGATATTGCCGCAATTGAACCTTTCAGCATTGTGACCCCAGTGCTGTACCTTTTAGCAACTGAGTCTTTGTCTCACTTTAAAGAGAGTCTAGAGTCCAATTTTGTACTACTATTATTGATATGGAAATACAAAATTTTTCCACTCAAATCAATCCAATGCCGCTTTGATGTACTGCATGGTATAGATCCAGGAGAGAGCATGGGCAGGAACATAGACATTGTGAACTATGATAAGCCATATAGTAGGAGAAGCGTTCACAAACTATTTTACACCCTCCACCCCTCAGATCCACTATAACTTTAAGGATAACAATTGGGTCCTACTGTCCCTACAATATGCACATCTGCAAATGTCATTGAAACATTATACAAATTGTCAAGTCTATTGGATAAGCCCTATATATGCAGAAAAGTGTTCACAAGCTATTTTACATCCTCCACCCCTCTTAGATCCACTATAACTTTTAGGACTAGAAATATGTCCATAATTAAGACATGAATGCCTGACCAATGTGAAATTTGTAAAGCAATATGAAAATAAGGGACCCATGAGTCACCTTGGCCCATATTTAAAAATTTCCCCCTACATATTTGCATGTAAAATTTTGATCCCCTATTGTCACCCCACCTACCCCTGTTGGCCATGATTTTTACAAACATGAATCTGCAATAAAGACTTTTTCCTATATATTTTAATGTGAAACCTTGATTTCCTATTGTGGCCCCACTCTATCCCCAAGGGCCATGAATTTAACAACTTGAATCTGCACAATGTCCGGAAGCTTCCATGTACATTTGAACTTTTCTGGCCCAGTGCATGGTTCTTGAGAAGAAGATTTTTCAATGAATATACACCCTATTGTTGCATTTTTTGTGATTATCTCCCGTTTTAAGATGGCATAGCCCTTCAACTGAACAAACTTGAATCCCCTTCACTCAAGGATAATTTGTTCCAAGTTTGATTGAAATTAACCTGCTGGTTCTGGAGAAGAACAATTTTAAAATTTGTCAGTGTATTTAACTATTTCGCTATAATTATTTCCCCTTGGAGTAAGGCATTGTCCCTCATTTGAATAAACTTGAATCCCCTTCATCCAAGGATGCTTTGTGCCAAGTTTGGTTCTGAAGAAGATGATGAAAATGTGAAAAGTTTACAACAATGGAAAGTTTTGATAAGAAATGCTCACATTATTGAGTCTTTGGCTCAAGTGAGCGTAAAAAAAAAAAAAACAACAAACAAACAAAAAACCCAGGGATTATTGGTATGTTCTCATTGCCTGATACATTCTGTTCCAATGGAAAATAGGTTGAATTTTTCATTTTGTGTGTGTGTGGTGGGGGGGGGGATCAAAATACTGAACCCTTAATTTTTCCTTTAAAGAAAATTATGCAGATTAAGGATGACCATAGGTGTGATTAAAGGGAAAATATCTTCTACATGTAAAAAAAACTTTGTAGCTTTTTAATGGAGAGGGAAAATTACTGCTCAATTTTTCACTCACCATAATTATCGTGAATTAAAAGAGAAATACTAACAGTGCTTTTACAATAGGAGTAGTATAAGGCCTCCCGATAGGGGGTTCAACTGAGTGCACTTTTTATGCAAATGAGGTCAAGCAAGGGTGGCTTTTGATTGGTCAAGCGGTGTCGGGGTCAACGGAGTGGTTCAATATCTAGGACGGGGTCAACTTGCGGACCCCAGCAGGGGTTGTAGGCCGGGTGTCGGGTTAATAGGCTGGCCTATTGCCGCTGGTCTAATTTTAGCTCTATTATGCGGTACTTTCGCTTTGAGTTCCTGGAAAAGGAACCTGGAGGTATTTTTCTGAAAATCGGTATAAAATCCTGTGAAATCCTGTGTATTCCTGTGTATTTCTATGTATTCCTGTGTATTAAATCTAAAGAATAACACAAGGTTTTAAGTTGACATGTTTATTAAATAAACAATTTAATTAATTTAGAGTGTTATTGACGTTGTAGAAAAACCTGCTTTTCTATGACGTCACAATAAGTATATAAACGCAATACACAATTCGCGTTTTCACTTTCATCACCATGTCTGAGCGAATACCTAACGACTTACGGAATAGCAGAAATGGGCTCCCACTAAAGAAGAACAGTGGTTGAAAGTTTACACATTTATTAAATGAACACACATTTATCAAATCAACAATTTATAAAGTCCCTAGAAACACAGCACTTTCGTTTTCATTTCTCGGAAACGCGGCTATTTTCTGAAAATCGCTTTGACTTTGTTTTGTAAACAATGAGCTCAGCAATTCGGTAGTTCTATATAACATGCAAAGAGTTTATGCATATGTTCACTAAATTGTGTGGTTTGAGTCAGATCTTTCTGCATTAGGCCTTTATTTTGTATTGAATCTTATGTGATTGATTGATTTTTTATTGTTGAACTGGAGAATGTTTCACTCATAAGGAGACGTCATTACTGCCCGTGAAGGACTTCAAAATTTAGGCCTATGCTCGGCGCTTACGGCCTTTGAGCAGGGAGGGATCTCTATCGTGCCACACCTGCTGTGACACGGGACCTCGGTTTTTGCGATCTCAACCGAAAGACCGCCCCATTTAGTCGCCTCTTACGACAAGCAAGGGGAAGTGGGGACTTATTCGAACCCGGATCCCATATAGTTTTACGCTAAATATTTAAATATAATTCATTTTTACTCTAGAAGTACTTTGGACCTAAACTCTATTATGGATATAGCAGAACAGTTTTATAGTTATGAAAACAACTATCTGTGCACTTCGCACCCTATGAGATCACAACGAAAAAGTACGTCACGACGTACATCTTACAATTCATGTCTATATGTTGTCGTTATATTGACAGGTGTTATCAAGTGATAAGCCGTATACGTGAAAAAAAATTCTTGTCAAATAATATATTATTTCAATTTCGTATCAAATCGCTCAACATTTTTATATTTGCGCGAAGGTCATAATTCATATTGTGACCTTGAAATCGCCCCTCTATTTTCTCCCGATCATCACTACGTTATGTAAGGAAATCTAATTTACATAATTATTGCGAGCAGTGTGTAAAGGGGTAACGATATACGGTGTATGGTGGTGTATAAAGTGTATATATTTATATTCCTGTTACCAAAGGAAGGGTTAGGCCAAACTTCTGACACCTAAAGAAACCCCCCTTTCCCCATCTGATTATGTCTAACATACTCTTGAAAATGAAAAAGAGTATCCTGCATTAGATGCATTTTAAACTTCCTTTTATCGGAGCACTTGCTCTCTCTATAGATCTGGGTTTTTACTATATCAATTATCTTCTTCTTTTTTTAAATATAGGAAGTCTCATAATTGTTCATGAAAAAGTGAAGATAATGAACAATCTTATAATGATTACACAATTGAGAGTAGGGTAAACACGGATCCTTGTTAAAGTAAATATGAGTGGTGGCAACTGCGGTGCCAGTAGTCGTGTTCATGAGAATGTGAGGGGTGGTATGTGGTACATAATTGGTGGTATATGATGTTAACGAAAATTTGAGTGGTGTTATGGTGGTGAAACATGCAAACTAATAACGCTAAATCAATCTCTAATTAATATTATGGAAAGAAATGCAAAATTAAGGACCTACATAGGTGATAGTGTGAGTAGTGTTAAAGAAACCCTAAGTCATGGGAACTGGTGTGGCAATAGTGGGGAGTAGGTGTTATTTACCGTATAAGTGGTAGTGTGTGGTGTACAAGTGGTGGTATGTGGTGTTAATAAAATGTGGGTGTTAGTATGGTGGTGACACACGCAAACTAATAACGGTAGATCGATCTCTTTCATCAATATTGTTATGCAAAGAAATGCATAACTTTGGACCTATATGGGTAGTGATGTGAGTTATGTTAAAGAAGATGTAAGTGATGGTATCTGGTGTGCCAGTAGTGGTGTACAGTTGGTGGTATGGGGTGTATAGGTGGTGTGTAAGTGGTGAATAGGTGGTGGTATGTGGTGTATAGGTGGTGGTATGTGGTGTTAATGGAAATGTGAGTGATAGTATGGTGGTGATATATGCAAACTAAAAACGGTAGATCAATCTGTCATGCTAAGAAATGCAAAACTATATAGGTAGTGTTGTGAGTAATGTTAAAGAAGATGTAAGTGATGGCATCTGGTGTGGCAGTAGTGGTGTACAGGTGGTGGTATGGGGTGTATAGGTGGTGTTTGAGTGGTGTATGGGTGGTGATATGTGGTGTTAATGGAAATGTGAGTGGTAGTATGGTGGTGTTAATGGAAATGTACGTGGTAGTATGATGGTAATACATGCAAACTAACAACGGTATATCTATCTCTTTCGTTGATATTGATATGTAAAACTATCAATTCTCAGACCTGTATAGGTAGTGATGTGAGTAATGTTAAAGAAGATGTAAGTGATGACATCTGATGTGTCAGTAGTGGTGTACAAGTGGTGTATGAGTGGTGTTAATGGAAATGTGAGTGGTAGTATGGTGGTATTAATGGAAATGTGCGTGGTAGTATGATGGTGATACAATGTACATGCAAACTAATAACGGTAGATCTACCTCTTTCGTTGATATTGATATGTAAAACTATCAATTCTCTGACCTGTATAGGTAGTGGTGTGATTGGTGTAAAAACAAAAACAAAAAACCGGTGTTAAAACACATGTGTTAGCATCCGATGTGCCATTAGCTGTGTGTAAATGGTGTTTATGGAAATGTGAATGGTGGTACGTGGTGTATAAATGGTGGTATGTGGTGTTAATGAAAATAAGGGTTGTGGTATGTGGTGTTAACGAACGTGTAGGTAGAGTGTGTGCGATGTTAACGAAAGTATGAATGGTAGTAGTTGGCTGGTTATTTCACAATTTTCACCCTTATTATACACCACTTGTGGATGAAGTACTATGATTAATGGTTATTACCCCCTAGTAGCGAGGGCTCTTTAGCGTGCAAACGCCTACCGCCAAAGGGCCTTCCGAAAGACCCGTAAATGCAGTGCATTTGGAGGGCCAATCACTACCAATGTTTACGTCTTAGGTTGGCGATGGCATGAGGAGGATTCGAATTCATGAGCTTCCGGTTAGGAAGCAAACGCTCTACCATTGAGCAATGCGACCGGTAATTGCGTGGTGGTGGTGGTGGTGGTGGAAGTATATAAAGAACCTAAAAGCCAGGAATTATTCGTTTACTTGCATGACAATCTGAGCAGTGTTTATATACTTCCACCTGAAGTGTGTCACAGTCTGTATAATGGAATGATAACGTGTTGTAAAGTTCTAACGAGATACAAATGGAGTTTATCATTTTGGTTCGTGGATTTATCAGAATAAAGAGAATCTTATATTTTCGGTAAGTGCACATCCCCGATACCTGCTGAGTAGACGTCCGTATTTGACACGTTTGTTTTTTTTTTTTGTTTTTGGCGAATATGCCATGTGCATTACATATTATGCATATGCACTGGTCGAGTTCACCTAGAAAAATCACTCAGGTGTGACAATCACATTTGGGGTATACACGGGTAGAGTAAATTAGGCTACCTGAGAGAAATATGGCGGATAAGATGAGAAAGGTATACGTATTTATTAGTTCATGTCAACAGAATTAGAGAGTGGCGTAAAGACACGGCCCCTTGGACATACCAGAGGTGGTATCATGTGTCTAAGATGAGCAAGCATTCCCTGTTGACCCGTTACACCCATCTTCGGCCCTGTAATTTTGATCAGGTAAACAGAGTAATTTGTATTTAAAACCAAATAGCAATTTTAGACAAAGGACTAATACGGAAGTTCCGAGTTCCCCAAGAGTTATTTCCCTTTGTCGAACTCTTCCGTAAATTATGACGTAAAATATGATGACAGTGGGTACATTTGCTAATTACTATCGTTGTATTATTTCTTAAAAGATGTTATCCAGAGTTTCTGAGACCATCCTATCTCAGGGAAAAGGCAACTTTAGTGAGTTTATGAGTATTGGATAACAAAATGGCTCAAACAAATATTGTTAATTGCCATCTTTCTTTGATAAAAGCGTCACTCATGTAGAAGAGGAAACGAATAATGATTTAATAGCCAATTTGATGATCTTATTCAAACAAATTATGCTTGATATGGCCAGAATATGCATACCAGTGATTGATATAAACAAAAGTTACGCTTTTATTACATTAATCGTACGTAATCGTTATGTACAATGCCAGTCTACGATATAATGTATACATTGTGTACCCACCATACGTCATCAAATGCGAAAGAGTTCGCCAAAGGGAAATAACTTTTGGGTAACTCGGAACTTGCGTATTGGTATGAAGCATCTCACTTACTGACCTATGTATGGCTAAGGCTGGTAATGCCTTCCCGGATGCGGATGTTTTGTTCTTAAAAGTTTACCAGAATAACCTTTTACTTTATGAAGGAACAATTATCTCCCGTCTTGAATGTCTTAAAGCTGACATGAATTCTGAAATATATACACATTTGTCATCTTACCCACCATCTTTCGTTCAGATAGCCTATTTTATTCTACCCGTATTTACCCAAATGTGATTGTCACACCTGAGTGATTTTGTAGTTAGACTCGACGAGCAGCAATCGCAATTCAACAAACTGGGCGACACTGACACAGGAGGAGAATACCCTGCAGCATTCCAAAAAAAAAAAAAAAAAAAAATCACGAAAAAGCAGAACTCGTTTGTTAAATACTTGTAGATCAGAATAGTAGTAGTTCAGTTCCCTTGCAAAGCCGGAAAGTTTAATAAAATTCAGATCAAGCGTTGTTTCTCCTTTGTGTCAACACATCGTTGATGGTCACATGGCTAAAATAAGCAACACTGATTTGTTCCAGACCGAATCTTAGAATAATTTAGAAGTAGTACTTAGAGAACAACATATATAATTGTCGCTGTAAAATAAATTACATGTAGCCATATAGGAATAATTGATCGAAGGAAAATGTATTGTTTCTGTAAAATGAGTAACATACAATTGTACAGAAAACAATCCACAGAAAATATGTCCCTCTAAGTAAAAGAAATCCTATAATATATCATATACTTTGTAACACAAAGGTTACTATTTGTATATAATACGTACATTTACATCTAATATAGGGAAATCTTTAAAACATTTCTTCTCAAAGACAATAGTCAGAAAAGTTCAATCTTACATGAAAGCTTCCTGACTTAGTGCAGATTCAGTTTGTTAGTGGAAACGCGCATCTGGTGCATCAAAATTGGTACCGTATAAGTTTTACATTAAATAGATAGGGATTATGAGATTGATCACTGTTCCTTGCATTAACCGGAACTAGTTATGAATTGTAGTTGTCTTATATTAACCGGAACTCGAAATGAATTGTAGATTCCTTACATTAAACGGAACTAGCAATGCTTTGTAATTTCCTTACATTCGCTGGAACTAGAAATTATTTGAAGTTTCTTTACATACCTTTGCGAATCTTGTTTAGTGCACAACACTATGAAAGGTGAAGATAACGAACAGTGATCAATCTCATAACTCCTACAAGCAATACAAAATAGAGAGTTGGGCAAACACGGACCCCTGGACACACCGGAGGTGGGGTCAGGTGCCTAGGAGAAGTAAGCGTTTGAAATATCAAGGAAATTATTTGACCTCACATTGAAAGCAGCGGGTTAAGTCGAATACTATTTGACCTTTGTCTATGTCACGACAAACGACCTTTTTTTAAACCAAAATGCTTGATTATAAATTGAGAAAAAAAATTAAAAACATTCTATGCATGTTTGAATTATTGAACTGCATTTTTCACAAGGTATATATGAAAACCCTAGGGTAAATTCACAGTGGAAAACTGGCAGAAGAGTTAATTTCCAAATGAAAAAAAAAAAAAAACTTGATACATTTCCTTTATTAAAAATGTAGACTTCTCGTCACAACATTTCATTAAATCTAGATAATGATGACTATCAAAATTTTAGGAAGCAATCAACAGTTGTGATCGAGAAGAGAGAAGGAGAAAATTTCAAGTGTGAGATTGTATTTGATGAGACTGATATGACAATGGTACCAGAGCCAACTGTCAAACAGCACTCCAGCCAGCAACATTTTCCTCTTGTATTTTTTGACTTGGAATCAACAGGATTAAGTTTGTTACTTTTTACTACCTGCCCAATATCTAAATTGATTGTTCAGTTGAGAAAAGAAGTTCTTAAATGAATACATGTATTATATTTTGGTGTTAATTCATTTTCCAGCTAGAGATTCTCATATTACACAGCTGTCGTGTGTGGTGAAGAAAAATGTTCCACCTATACCTTTCCAAAAATACCTATCACAGTAAAAGCCTCAGAAATCACAGGAATCGAAATTGTCAATGGAAATATGTTTAACAAAAATATAGAAGTCAAGCCTTTCAGCAGGAATGGATGCTCTGCTTAATTTTGTTTCAAAATTTTAAACTAAAGTAATTCTGCATTTACAATGGCAGTGTATGAATGTCAACAATATACAGAATGTTTATTGTATACTATACCCAATTTAACATTTTCTGTTTATGAGAGAGAGAGAGAGAGAGAGAGAGAGAGTTGCAAGAATTGGAAAGTAACTGCAAAAATCATGTGCAAATTGCATCAGTATTGATGTGAACGGTGGTGAATTTGTTCTCTGAATTTTGATACATTTAATGTACCAAATGAAATTATCCTAATAAATTTCCATTTCCATTTCAAATGAAAATGATTAAATTTCCACACAATGTGGGTTTTTTTTTATTCATTAGAATACATCAAAGTAAGTTATAATTAAAAATAAGTTTAAAAAGAACTGTATTTTAGTTTTAAGAAAAAATGATGGAGAAAATTGGAATTAGACTGCTTGAAAACTCTAGTTCACTAGTTCACTAGTATGTGATTGTTGCTTTAAGAAAGATTTCAAAGCATCATAGCAAATTATAACTAATATTTTGCTTATAACACTAATAAATTTTGATATTGTAAATATAGTCGCTTTAAATGAATGTAAAATTTGAATTTGAAAAAAAATCTCATTATTTTAAGTAAAATTACTTTCTTAAGTGGGTGATGACCTGCATTTTTTTCTTTGCAGAATAAACTATATTGCATACCTCGTATTGTGCAGATGAGTTGTTCTAGATATCTTTTCTTTGCATCAACAGTGACATACGTCACAAATCGAATGGCACCAGGGATATCGCCGACATCTGTATCTACCAACACTGGAATCAATCTAATTTTCTTATCTCTTAAAAACGCATCTAAAATGCTCAGAAGTTGCAAAGTAAATGTTTTGTCATAAAGGGTTTCTTTGGTCATGATTGCAATCGTCCAGTAACACTGGTCTACGGCGCATTCCATGGTATCAAACTGCCTATGCCCGATCTGTCCATCCTCATAAAACTTTACACCTTCTTCTTCGAGGCGCTTTACAATATCATCTCTTGTTGTCTTGCTTGCGCCAGACGGATGGTAAAACAAAAACACTTCTTTCTCATAATGAGCAGGTTCTTTTGAGCTTAGTCTGTCCAATGGTCTCTCTATCTGATTTGCATAAAACAAACATAAAATCAATATAAATTCATATAATTTACTTGTAAATCAACATGATTTTTATGACAAACTTAAACAATATTACACTAAACAAGATCACGTTAATATCATGGATGACCCGTGGCACTCTAAAGAACCCTCACTGCTTAATGGCCATGGGCGGTGAGCATACGCCTAAATTTGAAGCCCTTCACCGGCCGTGGTGACGTCTCAATATGAGTGAAAAATTCTCGAGCGAGACGTTAAGTAAGATACAATCAAAGTATTCCTTGTGACAAGACCTTTCCGTAGGTACATGTACCAACATTTTTAACCCATCACCTTGGAGTTTGACCTACCTTTTAAAACCTTTAACCTTGCTAATAATTTTTGATCAGTTGACCTTGGAGTTTGACCTTCTTTTAAGAATTTGACATTGGACTAACTTGTAAATATTAAGAACTTTCATATTGCACATGAGCATTTCCTGTGACAAGATCTCTCTACTGGTACCAAGGTATTTGAACTTGTGACCTTGGCCATTATCGGGGGCATTTGTGTTCCATTGATTGATTATTGTTTAACGTCCCTCTCAAGAATATTTCCCTCATATGGAGATGTCACCACTGCCGGTGAAGGGCTGCAAAATTTAGGCCTATGGTCGGCGCTTATGGTCATTGAGCAGGGAGGGACAGCTAAAACCGAGGTCCCGTGTCACAGCAGGTGTGGCACGATAAAGATCCCTCCCTGCTCAATGACCATTAGCGCCGACCATAGGCCTAAATTTTGCAGCCCTTCACCGGCAGTGGTGACATCTCCATATGAGGGAAATATTCTTGAGAGGGACGTTAAACAATAATCAATCAATGGAACACAAATGCCCCCGATAATGGCCAAGGTCACAAGTTCAAATACCTTGGTACCAGTAGAGAGATCTTGTCACAGGAAATGCTCATGTGCAATATGAAAGTTCTTAATATTTACAAGTTAGTCCAATGTCAAATTCTTAAAAGAAGGTCAAACTCCAAGGTCAACTGATCAAAAATTATTAGCAAGGTTAAAGGTTTTAAAAGGTAGGTCAAACTCCAAGGTGATGGGTTAAAAATGTTGGTACATGTACCTACGGAAAGGTCTTGTCACAAGGAATACTTTGATTGTATCTTACTTAACGTCTCGCTCGAGAATTTTTCACTCATATTGAGACGTCACCACGGCCGGTGAAGGGCTTCAAATTTAGGCGTATGCTCACCGCCCATGGCCATTAAGCAGTGAGGGTTCTTTAGAGTGCCACGGGTCATCCATGATATTAACGTGATCTTGTTTAGTGTAATATTGTTTAAGTTTGTCATAAAAATCATGTTGATTTACAAGTAAATTATATGAATTTATATTGATTTTATGCTTGTTTTATGCAAATCAGATAGAGAGACCATTGGACAGACTAAGCTCAAAAGAACCTGCTCATTATGAGAAAGAAGTGTTTTTGTTTTACCATCCGTCTGGCGCAAGCAAGACAACAAGAGATGATATTGTAAAGCGCCTCGAAGAAGAAGGTGTAAAGTTTTATGAGGATGGACAGATCGGGCATAGGCAGTTTGATACCATGGAATGCGCCGTAGACCAGTGTTACTGGACGATTGCAATCATGACCAAAGAAACCCTTTATGACAAAACATTTACTTTGCAACTTCTGAGCATTTTAGATGCGTTTTTAAGAGATAAGAAAATTAGATTGATTCCAGTGTTGGTAGATACAGATGTCGGCGATATCCCTGGTGCCATTCGATTTGTGACGTATGTCACTGTTGATGCAAAGAAAAGATATCTAGAACAACTCATCTGCACAATACGAGGTATGCAATATAGTTTATTCTGCAAAGAAAAAAATGCAGGTCATCACCCACTTAAGAAAGTAATTTTACTTAAAATAATGAGATTTTTTTTCAAATTCAAATTTTACATTCATTTAAAGCGACTATATTTACAATATCAAAATTTATTAGTGTTATAAGCAAAATATTAGTTATAATTTGCTATGATGCTTTGAAATCTTTCTTAAAGCAACAATCACATACTAGTGAACTAGTGAACTAGAGTTTTCAAGCAGTCTAATTCCAATTTTCTCCATCATTTTTTCTTAAAACTAAAATACAGTTCTTTTTAAACTTATTTTTAATTATAACTTACTTTGATGTATTCTAATGAATAAAAAAAACCCACATTGTGTGGAAATTTAATCATTTTCATTTGAAATGGAAATGGAAATTTATTAGGATAATTTCATTTGGTACATTAAATGTATCAAAATTCAGAGAACAAATTCACCACCGTTCACATCAATACTGATGCAATTTGCACATGATTTTTGCAGTTACTTTCCAATTCTTGCAACTCTCTCTCTCTCTCTCTCTCTCTCATAAACAGAAAATGTTAAATTGGGTATAGTATACAATAAACATTCTGTATATTGTTGACATTCATACACTGCCATTGTAAATGCAGAATTACTTTAGTTTAAAATTTTGAAACAAAATTAAGCAGAGCATCCATTCCTGCTGAAAGGCTTGACTTCTATATTTTTGTTAAACATATTTCCATTGACAATTTCGATTCCTGTGATTTCTGAGGCTTTTACTGTGATAGGTATTTTTGGAAAGGTATAGGTGGAACATTTTTCTTCACCACACACGACAGCTGTGTAATATGAGAATCTCTAGCTGGAAAATGAATTAACACCAAAATATAATACATGTATTCATTTAAGAACTTCTTTTCTCAACTGAACAATCAATTTAGATATTGGGCAGGTAGTAAAAAGTAACAAACTTAATCCTGTTGATTCCAAGTCAAAAAATACAAGAGGAAAATGTTGCTGGCTGGAGTGCTGTTTGACAGTTGGCTCTGGTACCATTGTCATATCAGTCTCATCAAATACAATCTCACACTTGAAATTTTCTCCTTCTCTCTTCTCGATCACAACTGTTGATTGCTTCCTAAAATTTTGATAGTCATCATTATCTAGATTTAATGAAATGTTGTGACGAGAAGTCTACATTTTTAATAAAGGAAATGTATCAAGTTTTTTTTTTTTTTCATTTGGAAATTAACTCTTCTGCCAGTTTTCCACTGTGAATTTACCCTAGGGTTTTCATATATACCTTGTGAAAAATGCAGTTCAATAATTCAAACATGCATAGAATGTTTTTAATTTTTTTTCTCAATTTATAATCAAGCATTTTGGTTTAAAAAAAGGTCGTTTGTCGTGACATAGACAAAGGTCAAATAGTATTCGACTTAACCCGCTGCTTTCAATGTGAGGTCAAATAATTTCCTTGATATTTCAAACGCTTACTTCTCCTAGGCACCTGACCCCACCTCCGGTGTGTCCAGGGGTCCGTGTTTGCCCAACTCTCTATTTTGTATTGCTTGTAGGAGTTATGAGATTGATCACTGTTCGTTATCTTCACCTTTCATAGTGTTGTGCACTAAACAAGATTCGCAAAGGTATGTAAAGAAACTTCAAATAATTTCTAGTTCCAGCGAATGTAAGGAAATTACAAAGCATTGCTAGTTCCGTTTAATGTAAGGAATCTACAATTCATTTCGAGTTCCGGTTAATATAAGACAACTACAATTCATAACTAGTTCCGGTTAATGCAAGGAACAGTGATCAATCTCATAATCCCTATCTATTTAATGTAAAACTTATACGGTACCAATTTTGATGCACCAGATGCGCGTTTCCACTAACAAACTGAATCTGCACTAAGTCAGGAAGCTTTCATGTAAGATTGAACTTTTCTGACTATTGTCTTTGAGAAGAAATGTTTTAAAGATTTCCCTATATTAGATGTAAATGTACGTATTATATACAAATAGTAACCTTTGTGTTACAAAGTATATGATATATTATAGGATTTCTTTTACTTAGAGGGCCATAT
Organism: Ostrea edulis; assembly: GCF_947568905.1. Lineage (NCBI taxonomy): Eukaryota > Metazoa > Mollusca > Bivalvia > Ostreida > Ostreidae > Ostrea > Ostrea edulis. The sequence continues at coordinate 4,237,026 of NC_079164.1, forward strand.
TTTCTGTGGATTGTTTTCTGTACAATTGTATGTTACTCATTTTACAGAAACAATACATTTTCCTTCGATCAATTATTCCTATATGGCTACATGTAATTTATTTTACAGCGACAATTATATATGTTGTTCTCTAAGTACTACTTCTAAATTATTCTAAGATTCGGTCTGGAACAAATCAGTGTTGCTTATTTTAGCCATGTGACCATCAACGATGTGTTGACACAAAGGAGAAACAACGCTTGATCTGAATTTTATTAAACTTTCCGGCTTTGCAAGGGAACTGAACTACTACTATTCTGATCTACAAGTATTTAACAAACGAGTTCTGCTTTTTCGTGATTTTTTTTTTTTTTTTTTTTTTTGGAATGCTGCAGGGTATTCTCCTCCTGTGTCAGTGTCGCCCAGTTTGTTGAATTGCGATTGCTGCTCGTCGAGTCTAACTACAAAATCACTCAGGTGTGACAATCACATTTGGGTAAATACGGGTAGAATAAAATAGGCTATCTGAACGAAAGATGGTGGGTAAGATGACAAATGTGTATATATTTCAGAATTCATGTCAGCTTTAAGACATTCAAGACGGGAGATAATTGTTCCTTCATAAAGTAAAAGGTTATTCTGGTAAACTTTTAAGAACAAAACATCCGCATCCGGGAAGGCATTACCAGCCTTAGCCATACATAGGTCAGTAAGTGAGATGCTTCATACCAATACGCAAGTTCCGAGTTACCCAAAAGTTATTTCCCTTTGGCGAACTCTTTCGCATTTGATGACGTATGGTGGGTACACAATGTATACATTATATCGTAGACTGGCATTGTACATAACGATTACGTACGATTAATGTAATAAAAGCGTAACTTTTGTTTATATCAATCACTGGTATGCATATTCTGGCCATATCAAGCATAATTTGTTTGAATAAGATCATCAAATTGGCTATTAAATCATTATTCGTTTCCTCTTCTACATGAGTGACGCTTTTATCAAAGAAAGATGGCAATTAACAATATTTGTTTGAGCCATTTTGTTATCCAATACTCATAAACTCACTAAAGTTGCCTTTTCCCTGAGATAGGATGGTCTCAGAAACTCTGGATAACATCTTTTAAGAAATAATACAACGATAGTAATTAGCAAATGTACCCACTGTCATCATATTTTACGTCATAATTTACGGAAGAGTTCGACAAAGGGAAATAACTCTTGGGGAACTCGGAACTTCCGTATTAGTCCTTTGTCTAAAATTGCTATTTGGTTTTAAATACAAATTACTCTGTTTACCTGATCAAAATTACAGGGCCGAAGATGGGTGTAACGGGTCAACAGGGAATGCTTGCTCATCTTAGACACATGATACCACCTCTGGTATGTCCAAGGGGCCGTGTCTTTACGCCACTCTCTAATTCTGTTGACATGAACTAATAAATACGTATACCTTTCTCATCTTATCCGCCATATTTCTCTCAGGTAGCCTAATTTACTCTACCCGTGTATACCCCAAATGTGATTGTCACACCTGAGTGATTTTTCTAGGTGAACTCGACCAGTGCATATGCATAATATGTAATGCACATGGCATATTCGCCAAAAACAAAAAAAAAAAAAAACGTGTCAAATACGGACGTCTACTCAGCAGGTATCGGAGATGTGCACTTACCGAAAATATAAGATTCTCTTTATTCTGATAAATCCACGAACCAAAATGATAAACTCCATTTGTATCTCGTTAGAACTTTACAACACGTTATCATTCCATTATACAGACTGTGACACACTTCAGGTGGAAGTATATAAACACTGCTCAGATTGTCATGCAAGTAAACGAATAATTCCTGGCTTTTAGGTTCTTTATATACTTCCACCACCACCACCACCACCACGCAATTACCGGTCGCATTGCTCAATGGTAGAGCGTTTGCTTCCTAACCGGAAGCTCATGAATTCGAATCCTCCTCATGCCATCGCCAACCTAAGACGTAAACATTGGTAGTGATTGGCCCTCCAAATGCACTGCATTTACGGGTCTTTCGGAAGGCCCTTTGGCGGTAGGCGTTTGCACGCTAAAGAGCCCTCGCTACTAGGGGGTAATAACCATTAATCATAGTACTTCATCCACAAGTGGTGTATAATAAGGGTGAAAATTGTGAAATAACCAGCCAACTACTACCATTCATACTTTCGTTAACATCGCACACACTCTACCTACACGTTCGTTAACACCACATACCACAACCCTTATTTTCATTAACACCACATACCACCATTTATACACCACGTACCACCATTCACATTTCCATAAACACCATTTACACACAGCTAATGGCACATCGGATGCTAACACATGTGTTTTAACACCGGTTTTTTGTTTTTGTTTTTACACCAATCACACCACTACCTATACAGGTCAGAGAATTGATAGTTTTACATATCAATATCAACGAAAGAGGTAGATCTACCGTTATTAGTTTGCATGTACATTGTATCACCATCATACTACCACGCACATTTCCATTAATACCACCATACTACCACTCACATTTCCATTAACACCACTCATACACCACTTGTACACCACTACTGACACATCAGATGTCATCACTTACATCTTCTTTAACATTACTCACATCACTACCTATACAGGTCTGAGAATTGATAGTTTTACATATCAATATCAACGAAAGAGATAGATATACCGTTGTTAGTTTGCATGTATTACCATCATACTACCACGTACATTTCCATTAACACCACCATACTACCACTCACATTTCCATTAACACCACATATCACCACCCATACACCACTCAAACACCACCTATACACCCCATACCACCACCTGTACACCACTACTGCCACACCAGATGCCATCACTTACATCTTCTTTAACATTACTCACAACACTACCTATATAGTTTTGCATTTCTTAGCATGACAGATTGATCTACCGTTTTTAGTTTGCATATATCACCACCATACTATCACTCACATTTCCATTAACACCACATACCACCACCTATACACCACATACCACCACCTATTCACCACTTACACACCACCTATACACCCCATACCACCAACTGTACACCACTACTGGCACACCAGATACCATCACTTACATCTTCTTTAACATAACTCACATCACTACCCATATAGGTCCAAAGTTATGCATTTCTTTGCATAACAATATTGATGAAAGAGATCGATCTACCGTTATTAGTTTGCGTGTGTCACCACCATACTAACACCCACATTTTATTAACACCACATACCACCACTTGTACACCACACACTACCACTTATACGGTAAATAACACCTACTCCCCACTATTGCCACACCAGTTCCCATGACTTAGGGTTTCTTTAACACTACTCACACTATCACCTATGTAGGTCCTTAATTTTGCATTTCTTTCCATAATATTAATTAGAGATTGATTTAGCGTTATTAGTTTGCATGTTTCACCACCATAACACCACTCAAATTTTCGTTAACATCATATACCACCAATTATGTACCACATACCACCCCTCACATTCTCATGAACACGACTACTGGCACCGCAGTTGCCACCACTCATATTTACTTTAACAAGGATCCGTGTTTACCCTACTCTCAATTGTGTAATCATTATAAGATTGTTCATTATCTTCACTTTTTCATGAACAATTATGAGACTTCCTATATTTAAAAAAAAAAGAAGATAATTGATATAGTAAAAACCCAGATCTATAGAGAGAGCAAGTGCTCCGATAAAAGGAAGTTTAAAATGCATCTAATGCAGGATACTCTTTTTCATTTTCAAGAGTATGTTAGACATAATCAGATGGGGAAAGGGGGGTTTCTTTAGGTGTCAGAAGTTTGGCCTAACCCTTCCTTTGGTAACAGGAATATAAATATATACACTTTATACACCACCATACACCGTATATCGTTACCCCTTTACACACTGCTCGCAATAATTATGTAAATTAGATTTCCTTACATAACGTAGTGATGATCGGGAGAAAATAGAGGGGCGATTTCAAGGTCACAATATGAATTATGACCTTCGCGCAAATATAAAAATGTTGAGCGATTTGATACGAAATTGAAATAATATATTATTTGACAAGAATTTTTTTTCACGTATACGGCTTATCACTTGATAACACCTGTCAATATAACGACAACATATAGACATGAATTGTAAGATGTACGTCGTGACGTACTTTTTCGTTGTGATCTCATAGGGTGCGAAGTGCACAGATAGTTGTTTTCATAACTATAAAACTGTTCTGCTATATCCATAATAGAGTTTAGGTCCAAAGTACTTCTAGAGTAAAAATGAATTATATTTAAATATTTAGCGTAAAACTATATGGGATCCGGGTTCGAATAAGTCCCCACTTCCCCTTGCTTGTCGTAAGAGGCGACTAAATGGGGCGGTCTTTCGGTTGAGATCGCAAAAACCGAGGTCCCGTGTCACAGCAGGTGTGGCACGATAGAGATCCCTCCCTGCTCAAAGGCCGTAAGCGCCGAGCATAGGCCTAAATTTTGAAGTCCTTCACGGGCAGTAATGACGTCTCCTTATGAGTGAAACATTCTCCAGTTCAACAATAAAAAATCAATCAATCACATAAGATTCAATACAAAATAAAGGCCTAATGCAGAAAGATCTGACTCAAACCACACAATTTAGTGAACATATGCATAAACTCTTTGCATGTTATATAGAACTACCGAATTGCTGAGCTCATTGTTTACAAAACAAAGTCAAAGCGATTTTCAGAAAATAGCCGCGTTTCCGAGAAATGAAAACGAAAGTGCTGTGTTTCTAGGGACTTTATAAATTGTTGATTTGATAAATGTGTGTTCATTTAATAAATGTGTAAACTTTCAACCACTGTTCTTCTTTAGTGGGAGCCCATTTCTGCTATTCCGTAAGTCGTTAGGTATTCGCTCAGACATGGTGATGAAAGTGAAAACGCGAATTGTGTATTGCGTTTATATACTTATTGTGACGTCATAGAAAAGCAGGTTTTTCTACAACGTCAATAACACTCTAAATTAATTAAATTGTTTATTTAATAAACATGTCAACTTAAAACCTTGTGTTATTCTTTAGATTTAATACACAGGAATACATAGAAATACACAGGAATACACAGGATTTCACAGGATTTTATACCGATTTTCAGAAAAATACCTCCAGGTTCCTTTTCCAGGAACTCAAAGCGAAAGTACCGCATAATAGAGCTAAAATTAGACCAGCGGCAATAGGCCAGCCTATTAACCCGACACCCGGCCTACAACCCCTGCTGGGGTCCGCAAGTTGACCCCGTCCTAGATATTGAACCACTCCGTTGACCCCGACACCGCTTGACCAATCAAAAGCCACCCTTGCTTGACCTCATTTGCATAAAAAGTGCACTCAGTTGAACCCCCTATCGGGAGGCCTTATACTACTAATAGGGAATACACTTTGTTGTGTATCAGGGTTCAAACGTTTAGTGAACTTAGTCTGGTGTGTTGCTAGCTTTTATACCGGTAAATCTGGGTAATGTTCAAGTCATATCACAACTGTATACAATGTAAGGAGAACCTTTGAAGTACTCTAGTCTATTGTTATTACATGTAACTCTAAAACCTTTAAGGTGGCTCACTACACCCAAAAATAGTCTCTCAAATCACTACAAATTAAATCAATTTGTACTGATTTGAGAGACTATTTTTGGGTGTAGTGAGTCATCTTAAATAGCTATTGTTGGCCTACAAATTACAAATTGATTTAATTATAAAAGATATTATGGTATATGCAATAAGTATATATGCCAAAAAGGCAAAAAATATACAAATTTGGATAAAAATTGATTTTCAAAAAATTATTTCTACATATGAATATAAGACTCTGGGGGATTTGAACTCAAGATCTGCGTTTCACCAGCCCAATGCTTTAACCACTGAGCTACGATGATAGACAAACAAATCGATTGATACAAACATTTTCACAAAACATTCAAATCGCCATCTTCTGACATGTGTTATACAGAGTATAAGCTTTAGTGTAGTGAGCTACCTTAAAATAGTTAAATTTCAGTTGTTTATGTAGTAGGGTGAATTAATATCAATAATTTATTTTATTTTTAGTGTAAATAAAATATGTAAGTTGCAAAACATAAACTTTTATTGGATTCTATAATGGTCTTCCATATTTCTCTATTTAGATATGTAGTAATGTAATTATGACTTTAATGGCTTTCCTTATGATGAAACCATGCATGCAGTTGTTGTTCATGGTCTATTTAGTTCATTTTGGTTGGCTAGGCTTAGTGTCAAAGGTTATATGTCATGGGTTTTGTGAGTTCTGTTGGATTTTTAGATAATCAGTTGTATTCACTTGCAGAGTGTTGAAGGGTGGTTTTCCCTGCATATCTTTTGACATCTTTTTTCTGACTTGAGGTAAGAAAATGAATCTTAACATATTAATTAGTGTGAATGTGTTAATGAATGAAAGAAATGAAATTATGTACTTTATTTCATATTTAACAAAGGAGTAAAATAGAATTAATATTTTATACAGGTTCCTTGAAAATCAGTTATCTTCCTATTTTTGATATTTTGGCTCTGGTACCAAAATGTATTTCTGTGATGCCTAACTTGTATTTGTCATATAATTTCTTTTGTGTGTGTTCGATGTGTACTTTACCATTTAGTTTGCATAAATGTCATAAATGATAAGATTATTATATTTAAATGCATTATGGGTAAAGAGCCTCATTTTGAGATTTTAATGTTATTTTATAAAATTTCTTAAACTTTACACAAAATAATGGATGAGTAATTTTGTGTTCATTGTATTGAAATTATTTCCCAAGTATTTGTATATTTTATGTGGTGTGTGATTGTGTATGCTTATAACAGGCTGTCCAGCACCCTTGGACAAAAAATAAGGGCAAATTTTAGGGGTAAAATTTTAAAAAATTAGGGCTAAATTAGGGCTAAAATTAGGAATTTTTAACCAAATTGCAGAAGTTTTAATTATTTAAAAGGACTTACCTTGTCAAATTTGACAATAAAGAAACTCACATGACACACAAATAAGATGTAAGTACGGGAAGGGCGTATTCCAGTGTTCCATGGTCTCAGTTATTATTGGCTATAACCTAAAATCTCAACTCTTTATCACAAAGTCACAACCAATAAACAAGCTTGACACATGGATCCACAGGTCAACTGCCTTTCACTGCATCAGCATTATCTGAATAAGAACTGCAATCTACGTTGATAACACACATTTTGTATGATTGCATTTTGATTTTTCAAGACTGATAAAAAAGTAGGAATTGACATGAAAAATAAGGGCTTTTTTAGGATTTCCCCTTGAATTTTACATTTTTTTAGGAATTTTAGCAAAACTGAAAAAAATTAGGAATTTTTAGGAATTTTAGGGCCGCTGGACAGCCTGTTATAATTGTTTGTTATGTTTCAGAGCTGCTATTTACATGTCAGAAATAGATTTATTTCTTCAATAAACTCATAACCTGTCACAGATGGTCTGTGTGGTCATTAGAACCGGTTTGCAACCCCGTAACATTTACAAGTCATATCCCACATAACAAAGGAAAACCTTTCTAACACTCTCCATTATGAAGTGTTATAGTAAAAAAAAGTCGCCTTTCTTCAAATTGTTTTAATCTTTAAACTATTCAAATCAAGTATCACCCATTCATTTCATTCAAATTGACCAAAATTTTAAGAAAATTTCTATAAAGATAAATAACAATTTTCATTGGTTAAATGTTGCCTCGCTATCAATAGAAAGGTTATCAATAATCAAAATTACTTCTGAAAAAAAGAATACAAGAGATGTTTGTAAAACATACAAGTCCCTCATGGTTCAAAATTGAATCGGGTTATACACATGCATCATTTAATTGATAGTAGTATCACCAATTCAAAATATTGAGCAAACAATATCTTCCTATGTCAAGAGTGATTTGACCATGTGACCCAAAAATCAATAGGCGTCATCTACTCCTTATGCTGCACCAGTGTACCAAGTTTGGTGTCAATCAAGCAACTAATTCTAAAATATAGGAGGCAATATATTACTATGTCCAGTTTAACCCTTGACCTTTGACCATGTGACCTCAAAATCAATAGGGGTCATCTTCCTCTTAAGATGTACCAGTGTACCCAGATTGATGTCTATCAAGCAGAGGGTTCACTAGACAATTGACTGGTCAGTATATTCCTATGTCCAGTTTAACCCTTGACCTTTGACCATATGACCTCAAAATCAATAGGGTCATCTACTCCTTAGGATGTACCAGTGTACCAAGTTTAATGTCTGTCAAGCAAAGGGTTCTCAAGATATTGAGCGGACAATGTCTTCCTATGTCCAGAGTAGATTGACCTTTGCCCTTTTGACCTGAAAAACAACAGGGGTCCTCTTCTACTCATAACCAACCCACATATCAAATATCATTATGATCAAGTGAATGGTTCTCAAGATATTGAGTGGACAACATGTGGTCTACTAACCAACCGACATACTGACCGACCGACAGGTGCAAAGCAATATGCCCCTCTTCTTTGAAGGGGGCATAAAAATATACTCACATGAAATGCTGATCCTTATTTACATACATGGATGACAAACACCAATTCAATTAAAATTTGACTTGTGAATCTGCTCCTCTACTATATGCCCTGGCCATATTCAGAAAGGGACCAGTGATTTTTTTTGTCTTTCAAACTACCACCCTCCTTTTGAATTGGGAAAAATTAGCGACATTTTCCTCAAATTGGGGAAAATAATTCATAGTAAATTAAAATGGTAAAGATGCATAAGATAATCAAATAACAATTTTTTTGTTTGAAGTTTATTTCAGATCTGATTTAAAATCATAAAATAAATCATTATTTAACATTAAATATGTATTGGAAGTCACATGTTGTATAGATATTATTTACTTTTTCTAAGAAATACTTATTGTCTAATTTCATAAAGAAATTAATAAATTATCAATTCACCTGCATTTGTACCCATAATCTTGTAAATATTATATTAATAATCAAGTTTCCAGAATGTCTCTCCTGTTTGTATTTTTTGGATTTTAGTAAAACCCTATACTGTTGGCCACTTCCTGTCATTAGCCTGACCCTACATATAATGGCGGTCAAACTAAATTGTCAACAATATGGCTTTAATGTGTATCTGGAAACTATATACTTCGCTGCATATCTGCTTATATGGATGCCTCTATTGTTTTACATATTCTTTACAAAACCTTTTGCATGTGCAGTGGTTTGGAGAATAAAACTGAAGAAAAAAAACGTATTTACTCTTTGTCAGCAATATACGGTAACCTTGTTTTAAAATGACCTACTTTCCCTAGATTTGAAATTGGGAAAAACATATATATATATAATTGGGAAAAAATAGCTAATTTTAGTGAGGGGAAACAGCCGAATATCGGTGGCATTTTGGCCCAAAAAAAATCACTGGGGACAAAAAAATTCTTCAATAATTGCTTTGAAACTGAGCTAAACACCAAATTAGGAAATAGTGAGGTCAAGGTCACAGGGAAGGTTAAGGTCATAAAATAATGTCACGGTTGAATTGTACAGTGTAAGAGTTTTCATAAAAATATTGTTTATAGTTCCTTTGAAATTGAGTTAAACACCAAAATAAGAAATAGTGAGGTCAAAGTCACAAGGAAGGTCAAGGTCATAATATAGTACCACAGTTGAATTGCTACTACTTATATGTATCAGTGAAAGAGTTTTCCAAAAAAATTATTGTCAATAGTTGCTTTGAAACTGAGCTAAACATCAAACATGGAAAAGTGAGGTGAAGGTCACAGGAAAGGTCAAGGTAAAAAAAATATTGATGCAGTTGAATAGATGATAACAATATGTATCAGCATGTAAGGTTTGATGAAAATATCTTGAATAGTTTCTTGGAAACTGAACTAAACACAAAGCTAAATGCAAAGTGTGACTAAAGGACGGATGTAAGGACAGAAGATGGACATAACAAACACTATATGCCCTGGCCATGTTCATGGCAGGGCATGAAAATAATTTGATCCTGCGGACAATATGCATATCTACCAACAGCAAAGAAGCATTGTACAAAGTTTCAAGTCTACCCGATAAGCCATATAGGAGAAGTGTTCACTAGATTTTGAGACAGACAGATGAACAAACAGAAAGTACAAGCTTACCGCAAACAGTACATAATACACGGGTGAAAATGCTTACATAGGGTGTTCTTCTTAAGCCATAATCTGGAGAACTTTGCTACAGGTAGTATCAGCCATCATCAGGCTGTGACATACTTTCTTTGCCTAATATGAATATTTCCTAAAAATGGACTAAGTTCAACAATCTGTAATTCTCTTAAAAATTAAAGAAAATCAAAAATCCTTGCCACATGCACATCTTCAATACTCATACAAACACTCTGTAAAACAAGATGGTCCTCACTTGAAAATTGTGGGAGGAGTTAGCCAGACAAATTACAAAACCTCCAAATAATCAATAATTTTCAAATAAAGGGGAAAAACTCCAGAGTTCAAAATGGATCAAAACTGCAACAAGATCTAGAGTGATCCACAAAGAAGCTACATGTACATAGCAAGTTTCATCCTGATATGTGAAAGGGAAATGAAATTAGAAACAGAAACCCACGAAGAGACAGACGGTAAGATGGACAGGCAGACGGTCATACAGACATCACTGTACCATAATACGTCCCATCTATAGACTGGTGTATAAACACAATATGTCTCCCCCTGGGAGATTGATTGATTGTATATTGTTTAACGTCCCACTCGAGAATATTTCACTCCAATTGAGACGTCAGGGGAGAGACATAAATATATATGCACAACAAATACACTGTAAAAAACTTTCATTTATCATCACAGCAATTTCCATTCTAAATGAAGAAATACTAAACTTTAATAGAGGAACAAAGTTTTTACAAGAATTTTTCTTTAACTTTTGATACTTTACAATAATAATTACCATCATCTTCCCTAGTTATAGATTCCAAGGAGTCGACAAATATTCCTACAGCATCTTTAATCTCATCGGATGTATTTTCTGAAATACAAATATAATCATCAAACTAAATATCCTCACTAACATCTACACAAAGAAGCTAAGAATCACAACTGTGTTTAAATTAAACTGATATTTTTATATACATGTATAATTCATTTAGACTAGTATAAAATACACCAGTCATGAGATGAGACTCCCTTGCTTTTTTAACTATACATTATTTTGCCTATTAGAGCAGAATCTTGAGCTTTTTTAACATGAACCCTGTGGTCCTAAACAGTCACCTGAATCAATATAACAAAACAATTTAATTAAGTTTTGCATATTAATGGTGCAAGTGGGCATTTTTCAGACTCTGAAAACTGTCTGTCATAGTTTGTTCTTTTGTGTCCAAATTAAACTATCATTGTAGGTTTCTTATTGTTTTATTAGAGCTGTGACATCATACATTCCTGCAAATAACATATTCAAACTTTTGTTCATTAATGGCATTCACATGACCACCTTTTACATTGTCCATCAAATTAACTGTCATAACTGCCATTTTCAAACTCAACTCTTCTCTACATATAACAGAATCCCCAAACACAATCCATGTGAAGATCAATTCTAAATCCCTCCAACATTACTCAGATATTACATGGCCACCTCTCCTAAAAGCTAATATAACTACAAATATTTCTATCTATTTTTACTTAGTGACCTCAAACTCTGACAAATGACCTTGGTTCATTCACGAAAAACACTGTAAGGTCATAAGCTACCAATTTTCTTTCATTTGACTACCTGCTTTGGTGATTGAAAGGGGGTAAGGTTAACATGGTTAACTCAGGTGACCTACCAAAATAGATGCTAATTTCATAGACACCACACATCCCTTTCTAATGTTCAAATCTCAAAAGCAATAATTGCAACATCATATTTTTTGTGTTGAGTTAAAATAAACAATCATATATTAGCAGTTAATATAGGTAAGAGGATTTGCGCTAGTCTTGCTCGTTAAATGTATGCTAATGTACGACCAGACACATACTTGTCATCGAAATGTACATCGTGTTCCAAATTCATGTTAATATTTGGAAAAATACAGTTATTTTTTATGGTCAGATAATCTCTTAACTTTATTCTGATTCACAACACTTGATAAAAGTAATGACCTTCTTATTTTTAATGATTATATCATTTATAATTTTTTTCACAAGTTGATCTATGAGTATTTGACTTACCGCCCAGGGCCCTTATTCACAAAAAATCTTACGACAAAGGTGAAAAAATTATTCTGTCTGATAATCAAATACCGATCACAAGGTCATAAGTATGTATTTAAGTCTAATAAACCATGGATGTACTTTTCATATTAATTAAGAAAATCTATAAGAAATGAAAAATAAAAGAACTACCCTCTTCGTAAATTTTAATCTTAGTCGTAAGATATTTTGTGAATAAGGGTGCTGATCACTACCTGAATCTGCTGAGCTGTTCAAATTACTTTGATGTTCTTGTTCTTGTTCATTCACATGCTTCATTGCTGTATTATCAGAAGTTCCACTTCCCTCATCATTCTGATTATCACTATTCTGGGTAGTATCTACTGAGACATCCTTCTGCTCTGAATTTTGTTCTCCAGAACTACCATCAGCATGCATTCTACAGCCACTCTCTATTTCATTATTTAAGTCAGTTTTGACAGATAGGTTCGATGATTTATCAGTAACATGCAGTTTTACATCCTGGTCCTCGTTACCTTTTTCCTCAATTTGGTCCTCCTCAGTAACATCTGTGTTTTGTTTTCCATTGTCACCATTTTTATCATTGACAGGAGACGAATGTGAATCGTCTTCCTTGCCGTTATCAGGCGATACTACATCTGGAGAATGGCCTCTTTCAATGGATCCTTCTTCTTTCTTTTCCTCTGCACCTACTTTGAATTAGAAAATGTTCATTAAAATTATGAATCAAAGATTGAATGTCCTCAAGAGTGATTAATTCAACTTCTATATAAAGAGTCAATTAGCATAAAAACATAGCGATCATTATTTTTATAAAATTCATTAATTACTAACCACCAGGTGACACATCTTCTGAAGAGTTGCGTCCTTCACGGGATCCTTCCCCTTCTTTCTTTTCGTTTTTCTTGTCATCCTTGTTTTCTGTCCTCCCTATGTCAGCTGTGAAATTAAATACATTCTATGAATTAAAGCTCATTGTATGTTTTCAGGAAACATTACTTCTATTCATGTAATTAAACAAAACTAGAATAGAATCAAACAGAGTCAACAAGCATTCTGTAAGTATAGTGATAAATATCTCCTACCAGCCCAAATCTACGTGATGTGCATGATACTAGTATTATGCGTGACTAGTCTTATGTCAACAGTTTAATATATATAATCATTAAAATTAAGAATAACTAATCATTGTGAAAAAAATCAATTTGGTAGTTATCAAATTTTAGGCCAAAAAAAAATTAAACAATAGTGTCTCAGGCCCCACCACATCCATTAACAAGAGTACCGCAAACAGTACATAATACGCCCGTGAAATGCTTACATACATGTAGGGTGTTTTTCTTGTGCTATAATTTGTATAACTTTGCTTCAGGTATTATCAGCCATCATGAGGCTGTGACAAACTTTCATATGAACAAAGGGTCTTAACTTTAAAATCTAGATTTCCTCAAAATGGACCAAGTTCAACAACCTGTAGTTTTTTCAAAAATGGTAGAAAATCAAAATCCTTCCACAGATGGACATCTTCAATACCCATACAAACATTTCACAAAATAAGATGGTCCTCACTTGAAAACTGTGGGAGGAGTTGGGCGGACAAATTATGTATCCTCCATAGAATATTAATTTCCACATAGACCAAGTTCAACAACCTGTAATTTTCTCAAAAATTGTAGAAAATCAAAATCCATCCCACATGCACATCTTCAATACCCATACAAACACTCCACAAAATAAGAAGGCTCTCACTTGAAAACTGTGGGAGGAGTAGGGTGGACAAATTGTGTACCCTATATATAATAATTATTTCTAAATAAAGGGGCAAAACTCCTGGAAAAAAGGTCGAAATAGATCAAAATTGCAGTATAATCTAGAGTGACCCACAAAGAAGCTACACAGCAAGTTTCAGCATGATATGTGAAAGGGAAATGAAATTATAATGAGAAAACCCGAACGGACGGACGGACGTACAGACATCGCTGTACCATAATACGTCCCGCCTAAAGACGGGCGTATAAAAAGGTACCACATGAAATTTATTTCAATTTATATTTGTTTATTCATATAAATGAGGTAACTCTTCTGTTATTATAGGATTAAACATTCTTTTAGAAGAATTTATCGATGTGTAAACTCTGGACATTTTACTCACAAAATGAATCAAAGTGCAAAGCACTTTTATGTTAAGTCCAGGGTTTACACACCAATAGATTCTTCAAAAAGAATGTTTGATTCTTATAGTTTCAATTCACTCCCTGTATTATCAATTTAAAATATTTGAATAGTTTCCCCGTACTATGTTATTTGTTTTCATGTGCGTATGTACACATAGCGTTTTTTGATTTATTGATGTGTATATTCTCCCTTTCCTTTATTTTTGTCTAATCAAAACAATTGTAATAAATAACATTGGAATTATAGATATTTATGTAAAATTGTCAAAAGGTTTTAATGAAATTAATGGCATATTTTTTATCAAATAATTATTGAATGCATACTCATTTATGTGCAAGTGTTTGAAAATAATAGTGTAAATTCAACAGCAAATAATTATATATGTGAAGTTATTTTTCATAGAAAAATAAATGGCATTGCTTATTCTATATAAACATGTACATCAGAAAGAAAAGGTAACTCATATGCATTCTACAGTCAACATAAAAAGGAAAGACAACTCATGCTACAGCCAAGTAAAAAGAACAAGAGACCTATCTGGTCCAGTGATTTTTCAGCAGAAGATTTTTAAAGAATTCCCCATTATATCTGTATGTAAAACTGTGTGTTCCTTAAGCAAGTATGTTGCCCTGGGTTCGAATCCACAAATGAAGAAATATTTTTCTGAGTAAACAGAATTACACTATATATGGAAAGTTTGAAGATAACAAAAAAGTAATGTTAAACAAAAAAATAGTGATGCTGTGCTTTAATTGAAAATCGTATGACATCGAATACATAGAAAGAAACTAAAAGAAAACATAATAATTGACAATAACTCTGCTTGAAGATTCATCCGGGTATGACGCAAAATTTCTCAGCAGAAACAATAGTCATGCTGTCTGATTGCTATCCCTATTAACTCGGCAATTAACAAAGTACATTTCATACATGTAAAAGATAAAATCAAATCAAAACAAAAGATTTGATCAGAAAAGCTCACTTGAGCCAAAGTTAAAAAAGTAGAAGTAAAACATATTTTTCAACGCCTAGTGGGTGAATTATCAGAAACATTGATTACATCATCTTTGTTAAAGCACGTCTACTGACCAATGTTGAGATGTAAAGTTCACACTGCACAAAACACGTTCGTCTATATAAATTATGCAGTCATATAGCAAAAATTTTCACATTCATTCAAACACTGTAATTGGAAGAGCAAAGCATGATAAAAGTTAAACTTTTATCTGAACAAGAGGCCCACAGGCCTTATCAGTCACCTGAATACTAGTGAAAAAGTATCACTACTTCCATGGGCTATGGCATCTAGAAAAAAATTCCTATTCTAAATATCTATTAAGCTAAATTCTAATGTTCAGCAACAGTATAAAACAAGATGTGTTCTTAAACCTTCACTGCCTTCAAAAGTGCATACACTGATGAAAAACTAAATAATAGGTTATTAACATTAAAACATCAAAACATTTGACTAATTTGGACTCATCCTTAAGTCATAACCCTGGGTTTTGATTGAAATTCACCAATTTTTGTACATCCTTTTCTGCTATTCCTAAGTATACATTTAGATTTCATACAGTATCGGCAAACTTACACATAAATACTATATACTAAGTTTGGCCCCACTCCGGGGTGGGAATCCTTACTCTGGGGATCATCAAATTTACAATTTTGGTAAAAGACTACCTGCTCTATCCATTTAGTTTCAATTTAGTATCAACAGCACAAAAGATGTTATTTAAGTATTTTACACACAAACACTATATACCAAGTTTGGCCCCGCCCTTGGGTCATTACCCTTACCCTGGGCTTCATGAAATTTACAAAATTTGGTAGAGGCCTTCCTGCTCTCCATCACCATGCATTTAGTTTTTCTTACCCATGCGCAGTTCTTGAGAAGAAGATTTTTGAAAAACTGTAAAAGCTTATTAGATAACCATACTTCAAATGTCAGTTTCCTAAATTAAATCGATACAGAGAAACTAGAAAACTGCATTACAGTGAAAAGTCCCATAAACCTGATAAAAGATAAGTCAACTGTGACAAAACTTCAAATTCACCTGTAAACCAACCTAAGCAAATCACAAATCAAACAGCTTTCCAAATCCAAGCATGGTGAAAAAGTCCCAAAATTTAATTTTGACAGGCAGATAGACAGAGAGAAAACTAATATAATGTGGTTCCTTGTTGGTTTTGCTGGTGGGAGAGCTAATCAGCAGACTGCTCAACAATAAGCAGATTGATATCTGTATTTCTTCAATTTTCATTTACTTACTGTCAGGTTCTGTCTGAACTGCTGGAGAAGTAAGTGGCGTTTCGAATGACTCATTCTTCTGAGGTGAATCATAGTTTTGAGATACACTGATCCTTTCATTCTTCATGGAATTCTCTGTATAAATATACATTATTTTTCATAGGTACACTTTTACATAACTGTTACATGTTAAAATTATATATGTTAAACAAGAGGCCCATGGCCACATTACTTGCCCGAGTCACCTTGGCCCACATCTGAAGATTTTCTCTACATCTTCGCATGTAAAACTTTGATCCCTATTTGGCCCCAACCTACCCCTAGGGGCCATGATTTTAACAAACTTGAATCTCCACTATGTCAGGAAACTTTCATGTAAATTTGTAATTTCCTAACCTAGTGGTTCTTGAGAAGAAAATTTTCCCGATATATTTGTATGTAAAACTTTGATCCCCTATTTTGGCCTCATCCTACCACCGGGGGTGGGGGTGGGGGGTGGGGGGGTGAAGGGCATGATTTTAACAAACTTGAATCTGCACTATGTCAGGAGCTTTCATGTAAAATGTCAGCTCCTCTGGACCAGTGGTTCTTGAGAAGATTTTTAATTGACCCCACCGTATTTGTTGCATTTTTGTGATTATCTCCCCTTTGAAGGGGGCATGACCCTTCATTTGAATAAATTTGAAAGTCCAAGGACGTTTTTTGCCAATTTTGGTTTAAATTGGCCAAGTGGTTCTGGAGAAGAAGTCGAAAATGTGAAACGTTTACAGACGGACAGAAGGACAGACAGACGATGGACAACAGGCGATCAGAAAAGCTCACATGACCTTTCACCTCAGGTGAGCTAAATAAAGCTACTGGATAAGAAAATGTGAAAGTGCAGAGGTACGGACAGAAGGATGACAGATTAGAAATGCTAATCTTACCTTTGAGCTGACCTTCACTCTGGTTTTCGTTTTTATTCTCTGCCAGGAGCGGTGACGATTCCTTATCTTCTGTGGATGTTCCCTCATCTGCAGTGAGTAAAATACAGACGCCTCAACCAATGATTAAAGAAAATCATGCTTAAAAAGACCTCCTAGCGCAAACATCTATGTATGTCAGTAAATAGCTAGTATATATAGTTAATGTTCTTTGTTGATTATGCAAGTCCGAATTTAAAAATAAAGATTATTAAACAAGATTAATTAGTTAATCTATTTGAGCCCATTTTTTTCTTTTGTAGTCTCAACTTAGTCCCAAGGGTGAATGTTTATTTTGAATGACAACATTTTGTCAATTTCAATCACACCTAATTTCATATTCTGTAACATTTACTGTTGATATGTAAACTATTGTGCTTTTTGTCCCTTTTGCTTCTCTTGATTCTGTAGCTGTAGAACTGGACTTCTCTGGATTTTTTCTCAAAGAGCTCAAGTTTTCCACTCTAGACTAGTGATTCATAAGAAATGGTACAAATTCAGAAAACATATATCCTAATGAGCAGAGAGAGGAGGAGCATTGGGGATGGGACACATAAACACTAGAATTACCTTTTTCTATTAGTTGTTGGTTCTGTTCATTTTCCGCCAGACATTTTGTTTCAGTATTCATTAAGGCGTCACCTTCACCCCTCTCCACTGCTGTCTCTCTCTGACTTGTACCTGTTAGAAATAAAGTGAAATTGAATTGTATGAAAGTTTTCGGGTTTTAAAACATGATTTCAAATTAATTCCTTTTCTAACATATATTATAATGAAATATGGTAACTGTTATAGTAAAACTCCTGGGCCAGCGAAAAACAATTTGTTATAACAAAGCTTCATTATATCCAGAAAGATTTTCGTTATTTTCCTCTCCGGGAAATAAATATCACATTCCAATAAACATGAATCCTGTGTACAGATAGAAACAATCATCTCAGTCTTGTCTGCGTTTCAAACTTCCCCAACATCTACTACAGAGCGTTGTCAGTTTCATGTGAAAATGGAACACCATCAGCCGGGGAGACAGCATCACAATATGCTGAATATGTCCGATTTCCGAATATTACTGATGTCTACCAAAGTTAATCAACAGCTATTTTGAGTTCGATAAACTATATAAATATATCTGCAGATTTGAAGCTTGTATTAAGCTATAAGTTTTGTCATGTAAGCTACACGCAACTCAAGAGAATTTCTTACCTAGTACAGTTAAACTTGTGTATATGGAATAAACCAAAAAAAGCATAACTGTGGAATTAAACATGTCTACAGTATTCAAGAAGTTATTCATGATTGATTGATTGGTTGACTGATTGATTGGTTGAATATTGTTTGTCGTATCTCTTGAAAATATTTCACTCATACGGAGTGTCGGTGAAGGGCTGCAAAATTTAGAACTATATATGCTCAGTGCTTACGGCCTTTCAGCAGGGAGGGATCTTTATCGGGCGCCACACCTGCTGTGACACGGGGCCTAGGTTTTTGCAGTCTCGTCCGAAAGAATACCCCATTTAGTTGCATCTTACAACAAGCAAGGGGTACTGAGGACCTATTATAATCCGGATCCCAAAGAGATCTCTTCTGTAAGATGTGGGACCCACCGAGTGCAAACTTTCCTAAAACAAAATCTTGTAAGCTCTAACTGATCTTTTAGAATGCTGATGAATTAATGTCTGTAATATAAGGTGTTCCACGGTATATCTTGTATCTCCAGCAATTAGTTTTCATGTGCTAATTTTTGTGTTTTTATTTTGGTTTATAGGAATTGTTGTGGTCTACAGGAAATATAATGATTGTGGACCGAATGTCTACAGGATTAAAAAGTTAGTTTCACACACTGTCCAATAACATATTGTCATTACAGTAACAGTCTGGGGCAAAACAATAAGGCGTGTCAGTCTGACATCTAGAATGTCCACTGGTGATACGATGTTACAACATGAAGGCTTGACCACACCTACAGTAAAAGTCATTCTGTAGACATTTTATTATCTTGCTGTAGAATCATTAGATCTCTTAGGGGGCCAAATACTATAGATTTTGTTGGTACCTCTCTACTAAAAGTAATATGCAACCTGCTAAGCAATATGCTAAGTACAATTTCAACCTGCTAAGCAGGACATTCATACTTAAGTATATGCTTATATAAGGACTTAACAATTTTTATGCATACGACCCCAGATGACACATTTTGTCCAATGACAGAGCATCATTCTAGTCCAAGGCAAAACATTGAGGAATGTCATCCGATTGTAGAAATATCATTATCTTGCAATGGAATCATTAGATCTCATAGATTTTGTTGCTACCTCTACCATGCGAATTTCAAACCACAATGAAATACACAATTTATATGTTTCTATTCCCAGAAACGAAATTATGCACTCTTACTAATGACATATAAAAAGATCCATGGAAATTGGGGTGCGCGAATTCAAATGACTCCACAGTATATAGTGAAAAGGAAATGGCTGAAGCCCAACATGCTGACAAGAATTTGGAAATGTTTTGTATCAACACTACCACTCAGTGCTCAGAACTAAACCACCCAGCAATATCTTCAATATTATCATCAAATCTATTTGATTTCAATAAGTAGGTAAGAGCCCCACAGGTTTTACTGGTTGCCTGAGTATTATTAAAAGTATCTCTAGTCCCAAGGGCTATGAAATCTGTAATACTTTTCCTGTTCTGCTTATCTAAGATAAATTCTAATACTTGATAACAGTATAAAACATCAAAGGCAAGGGCCTCAATCAACTCGTCTACGGTTTCCAACAAGGGAGGGTATGGTAGTAATTATATGGACCGTAATTAGGGCTATACGGACCGTGGATATCGGCCTGGATAGCTCAGTGGTTGGAGCACCTGACAAGTAATGCAGGGGTCCCGGGTTCGATTCCCGGTCCAGCCAGATTTTCTCCTCTCCCCTATATATACTACAGTATATACAGCACCATCCTCTTCAATTTTCTTAATCTTTAAAGAATGGTCAAACAAAATGCACAATGGCTTCAGGAATTTACCCAACAAAGCTTCAAAAATTGTGTGAACAGAAAATAAAGTTCAAGATCAAAGGTCACTATCCATGGTACCCATCACATCTGCATGTTATTATCACTTATTGGTACATATATGTCAAATATCAAAATCCTACTGCAAAAGACAAAACAGTAACAGCCCGGACACAATTTGTAGCAGGTATTGATACAAATTATTCTCTTGAAGTCTTCAAATATCTAGACCGCCTCATCTTTTTTGCGCATGTTTTGTAGAGCTACGACGATTCTAAAATGAGGCTACGATGATTCCTTATGTACCACAACAGCAAATATTACCGTAAAAAAAATTTTTAAAGGGATGACTACTTCTTGTTTTGTTCTCTTTTTTCTTTTCTTTTAGTTGAAATCATTTGCCGATACATTGGTAGAAAATTCCCAATTTGTTCGATTTTGGTGCTATTTTTCCCAATTGAATGGGTACCGGTACCAGTACCAGTGGGTAGAAAAAAATTGCTGCTATAATAACTTTGGACCCACTATGACAATATAACAAAAATGTCATACCTTGTGTCTGTCGTCTTTTATTGAACAGATGAATTCCTGCAACAATCAGCAGCAGTATGATAAACGGCAAGATTACACCAAGAGTAATTCCCATAGCACTGAAAAACAAATCTATAATGTTAGATTGTACTTCACGACTTATTAGCGGTACAATTACATAGCACTGAAAAACAAAACTATAATGTTACATTGTACTTCACGACTTATTAGCGGTACAATTACACCAAAGGTAATTAACACAACACTGAAAATGAAAACTATAATGCCATATTGTCTGTAGTACGCTGAAAATAATTACTGTGACAAGCACAGTTCGACTTTTATCTACTGATTTACATAAGCACAGTTTGACTTTTATCTACTGATTTACATAAGCACAGTTTGACTTTTATCTACTGATTTACATAAGCACAGTTCGACTTTTATCTACTGATTTACATAAGAACAGTTCAACTTTTATCTATTGATTTACATAAGCACAGTTTGACTTTTATCTACTGATTTACATAAGCACAGTTTGACTTTTATCTACTGATTTACATAATAACAGTTCGACTTTTATCTATTGATTTACATAAGCACAGTTCGACTTTTATCTACTGATTTACATAAGCACAGTTCGACTTTTATCTACTGATTTACATAAGAACAGTTCGACTTTTATCTATTGATTTACATAAGCACAATTTGACTTTTATCTACTGATTTAGGTATGATTAAACTTTAGTTGATGGTGGAATCAGCAAGGTGGTTTTTTTTCTAAGTTGAAGGACACGAGATAAAATTCTGGATTTGTTCGGGGTTTGATAATCTAATAATCTAATTATCTAATTATTATTTAGTCATGACATAAATACTAAATTGTAATCTTTATCTCAAAAATGTCCAATAAACAGGTTGTCGGTACAATGGTAGTCTGTCCAATAAACAGGTTGTCGGTACAATGGTAGTCTGTCCAATAAACAGGTTGTCGGTACAATGGTAGTCTGTCCAATAAACAGGTTCTCAGTACAATGGTAGTCTGTCCAATAAGCAGGTTGTCAGTACAATGGTAGTCCATACAATTAGAAAATACAGAACATGGCTGTACCGTGATATAGTCGACCAGTCATCATTAAATATTAATGTATACCAGCAGAGTAGTGCGATATCATCAATTATTAATGTGTACCAGCAGAGTAGTGCGATATGATCAATTATTAATGTGTTAAATTTTATATGTTTATTAATATAGAAACAACTGCATGTGTTATACTTATATAAACAACTATAAGCATATAATTCGGGTTTTCTATTGTGTATATCTATATGTTTATCAGTATGTAAACAATTACATATATAAGTATCGTAGCATATTAATATTAGGAATATAAACTTTGCGTTTTTATCGTTTTAGTTTATATAAACATGTATGTTAAAGTATAAATGCAGCTATACATCAAATCCAGGTATATTATAAGTACATGTATATGCAAATATACATAAAATTCAGGTATGTTATTATACGTATGTATTTTGTAAACTTCTCTTTTTATGACAAACATTTAGATGCAATGTCGCAGTTTGTATGTATGCAGGCCTGCTACATACTATTATATTTAATATATGTAAGCTTGTTGGATGTATGCGATTTGTGATTTTGCATCTACTCTGTATTTTCATTAATTAATTAAATCTATATGTTTTGTAATTAAGTATACCACTTCTTATGGTTAATATTTTATCTGTCATACAATTTTAACATTAGTACTAACTCACCAATTATTACATTATGCATCTTCAGTTTTATACACATAATACATACTATCGAATAAGAATTATGGAGCCATGTCGTGCTATAAGCTGGATCTAGCTACAGAAACATGGTACAGGGTATGAGGTGTAGCACCTGATGACGATCGACCTCAAAATTCTTGCCTAATGACGATCTCAAAATTGTTGTATGGCAAAATTTATAATTAATAACTAATAACTAGTAGCACTCTATTATCAAAATTTTCTTTGGCGACCCTACCCTAATTCTTTTCTGTATATATTTTAGTTATTTCACATGTATATACATACCTACATCCCTATTACTATTACCTGTTACTAATATTACTAATTATGTAATAATTATGGTATATTTATTTCGGTGTATCTTGATTTATTTGGACGAAGGACGGAGACTCGTGCGATTACTAATTATTACCTTCTATTAGAATCCAAATAAAAAAAAAAATATTTAAAATATTTAATTTTATATTTACTAATTATTAAAATTATTATATAAATAAAAAAATATAATTTATTATAAATAAAAAATATTTTAATTATTTAATTTTAATTTACTTATCAATTTTTTTAAATTGTAATTTATTGAATAAATTAAATAAAATTTATTATTAAAATTATTATATAAATAAAAATTATAATTCATTTTATTAAATTTTTTTTTACTTTTTATTTAGTTTTGTAAAATATAAGTTACTTCTTTATTTCATTATGATTTATGACATACGACCACATGTATGTGTCCGGCCATCAAAAGACAGTACCCCAGTCATCAGATGTGTTGGTACACGATGGTCCTTATTTATTTATATTTATTTATTTTTAAACCATGGGACAACCCATACGT
This sequence comes from Ostrea edulis, assembly GCF_947568905.1. Classification (NCBI taxonomy): domain Eukaryota; kingdom Metazoa; phylum Mollusca; class Bivalvia; order Ostreida; family Ostreidae; genus Ostrea; species Ostrea edulis. The sequence goes on from NC_079164.1 coordinate 4,260,891, forward strand.
CCCATACGGAACATATGTATGTTACTACAACACACTTCAACTTCACTATGTTGGTGCATTTGGGAGGTGTTGGAGGGTGAGGCTGGATCGCAATGAGATGGATAGTATTATGGCAGATAATACAGTCACCAATCGGTTAACGATATATAGTTAACCAATCCTACGAATATCAAACAAACATCAATTATTAATGTGTACCAGCAGCTGACGTGGATACAAATAACACAGACTATAATACGATGTTATCAATTGTTTACACACCACAAGCTGCTGTTATCTGCACAATGGATTCAAAAAGTAAACATTTAACACTAACATATTTACATATTTTACATGCAACATTTTCTGTTCTTTACTAAAATTCCCTCTATGCCTGTCAGCCAAACAGATGTTGCAGTCAGGAACAAACTATTCACATTTCTCTCAATTTAAACAACAATGAGATACACAAGAGAACCACAAACAGTACATCACACGCCCGTCAGACCGTGACAACAAGAGTACCACAAATAATACAACATACGCCCGTCAGACAGTGACAACAAGAGTACCACAAACAGTACATCATATGCCCGTCAAACAGTGACAACAAGAGTACCACAAACAGTACAACACACGCCCGTCAGACCGCAACAACAAGAGTACCACAAACAGTACAACACACGCCCGTCAGACCGCAACAACAAGAGTACCACAAACAGTACAACACACGCCCGTCAGACCGCAACAACAAGAGTACCACAAACAGTACAACACACGCCCGTCAGACCGCAACAACAAGAGTACCACAAACAGTACATCACACGCCCGTCAGACCGCGACAACAAGAGTACCACAAACAGTACATCACACGCTCGTCAGACCGTGACAACAAGAGTACCACAAATAATACAACATACGCCCGTCAGACCGCAACAACAAGAGTACCACAAACAGTACAACACACGCCCGTCAGACCGTGACAACAAGAGTACCACAAACAGTACATCACACGCTCGTCAGACCGTGACAACAAGAGTACCACAAACAATACATCACACGCCCGTCAGACAGTGATGACAAGAGTACCACAAACAGTACAACATACGCCCGTCAGACCGTGACAACAAGAGTACCACAAACAGTACAACATACGCCCGTCAGACCGTGACAACAAGAGTACCACAAACAGTACAACACACGCCCGTCAGACCGTGACAACAAGAGTACCACAAACAGTACAACATACAGGTAACTCTCGAATTATCGCCACTCAATTCATCGCCATTTTCGTTATAACGTCGCATTTTTCTAGAAACATTTTTCCTGTTACTTAAAACTCTCGTTAAAACGCCAAATTCGCTATCGCCATTTGACACAGTGTTTTCATTATAATTTCAACGTGTTAATTATCTCGATAAACCACCATGGATGCACGTGGTCAGTGAAGCAGTAAATTGGTCATTATTGATCTCCGGCGTACACCTGGACAGAAGGATCCCAGTAATTGCTGTTTTGAATAAATAACTCGAGATGAACTGTAATCAAGTTGTTTATAAATCATAGAAACACATTTCAATTTAGCTATGGCTTCGCCACGAAAGAGGCGACATCTTAGCAGCAAAGGATGCAATTCTTGTCAACACTGACCCAATCTCTAAAGGCTCGCCTGCCAGGAAACGGCACTGCAGTGCACTCAATACTGACTTAGAAAAGGCGTTGTTTATGTGGTTTACGCAAGTCAGGACCAAAAAAAAAACACCATTCCTGTTACCGGGGATATGATAATTGAAAAGGGAAAACAGTATGGTGCAGAGCTAGGAATATCCAATTTCAAATATTCTGAAGGGTGGCTAACTCGTTTCAAACAATGTCATGGAATTTCTTCCAGAATTATAAGCGGTGAAAGTGCCGGAATTGATGTGAGTTTGATTACTGATGGCCAGAAAGAGGCAATAGAAGTAATGAAAAATTATGATTTGAAAGATATTTATAACATAGACGAGACAGGATTGTTTACCGAATGTTACCCGATCGCTCACTTACATAAGTATTGTAAATAGAGGAAAGATAACTCTTACATATAAAAGAACGGTAACTATATTTCTTCAAGATGGCAGTAATTCAATTCATTGCCAAATTCGTTATAATGCCATAATTTCATAAGAACAAAAGGTGGCGGTTTATCGAGAGTTGACTGTACGCCCGTCAGACAGTGACAACAAGAGTACCACAAACAGTACAACATACGCCCATCAGACAGTGACAACAAGAGTACCACAAACAATACAACATACGCCCATCAGACCGTGACAACAAGAGTACCACAAACAATACAACATACGCCCATCAGACAGTGACAACACACAGGCACTTGGGGTATATGTATCATATGATTCATACTTCCCTCCCCCCACACATCTAGTTTTTTCTGATCTGGGATGTGCTTATTTTTTTACTCACTGGTATGTTTTGTAAATATGCATTACAGATCGTCCAAAACTGTTATTTTTCGTCTCTGTCACGTATTAATAAAAATCACGTTATTAATGATTATAAGAAGAGAAGGCATATGTAACTCTGTCATTGAACTGTGATTCTGATAAATAGTGATACTGACCTGTCATTGAACTGTGATTCTGATAAATAGTGATACTGACCTGTCATTGAACTGTCATTCTGATAAATAGTGATACTGACCTGTCATTGAACTGTGATTCTGATAAAGAGTGATACTGACCTGTCATTGAGTTGATAAATAGTGATACTGACCTGTTATTGAACTGTGAATCTGATAAATAGTGATACTGACCTTTCATTGAACTGTCATTCTGATAAATAGTGATACTGACCTGTCATTGAACTGTGATTCTGATAAATAGTGATACTGACCTGTCATTGAACTGTGATTCTGATAAATAGTGATACTGACCTGTCATTGAACTGTGATTCTGATAAAGAGTGATACTGACCTGTCATTGAGTTGATAAATAGTGATACTGACCTGTTATTGAACTGTGAATCTGATAAATAGTGATACTGACCTGTCATTGAACTGTGATTCTGATAAATAGTGATACTGACCTGTCATTGAACTGTCATTCTGATAAATAGTGATACTGACCTGTTATTGAACTGTGATTCTGATAAATAGTGATACTGACCTGTCATTGAACTGTGAATCTGATAAATAGTGATACTGACCTGTCATTGAGTTGATAAATAGTGATACTGACCTGTCATTGAACTGTGAATCTGATAAATAGT
>NC_079164.1:4264336-4314336 GCF_947568905.1 Ostrea edulis
ATTGTGATTCTGTCAAAAAGTGATACTGACCTGTCATTGAATTGTGATTCTGTCAAAAAGTGATACTGACCTGTCATTGAATTGTGATTCTGTCGGTGTCGATTCTGTCGGTGCTGTTTCTGTTGTGCTCTGTACATCTGACGCTCCACTACCTGTTGATCTAAAATAGAGATCAAATAACAGGGTTATAAACATTCACAGGTAATGATGATTAGACCAAACAAAATTACAATAGCTTTAAACCTTAAACCACTAACAAATGTTAAAACTTTAAATGTTTTTTTTACAATAATAAATTCAATATTGTTCATTTTCAAAAGAAAACAGGAAATGTGTGAAACACTATACCTCATCTGAGGTAATGACTATGGACCTTGATATATGACAAAGATTTATAGGTCAACACTTATAACATTTTAAGTTCTACTTCTACACAGACTTGGACTATAATACAGACAAACATTTCATGCAGGAAAATGGATAAATTTTACTACTTGGGATTAAATGTTTGAAAAAATCACAATAGTTTTAAACCTTGAAACACTCACAACCTTTAAAGCCTGGCCATTTTTTTTTTTTTTTACATTATTCAAGATCTTTCAAATTCGAAATGAAAGAAGAAATGTCTGAAATCATATATCCCCCTTGGATAATGACTACTGACCTTGACACATACGTTTGACCTTAACCTTTCCAAAAACGTTATCTTGTATAGCTAAAATCTTTTAACAGACAGAAGAGAGACAAAAATAAAATCTTTCCGACATTCAATTTCATGTATGGTCCAGGGATAATTAAATGATTACGAAGTGATTATGGAGTGATTGTCATTTAGATTAAGGCCACATACTAAAAACTTTTTAAAGTCATGTTTATATAATATAATTAAGAAACTGAATAAAGTTCACTGCTTAGAGTGACAATTTTGTCCATGACTTCTCACTTATGTCCCATAATAAGTAAAACTGAATAGTTATATAGGGAGAAACAATACATCAACTTCTAAAAATCATAGAAATATACAAGTTTCTTACATTTCGGGAATTGAATATAGTACTAATCATGATCAGAATAAGCCAAACAATATAAACATCCACCTCTGTCTACTTTGTGCAAGGTGAAGGTAACGAACAGTGATCAATCTCATAACTCCTAAAAGCAACACAAAATAGATAGTTGGGCAAACATGGACCCCTGGATACACCAGAGGTGGGATCAGGTGCCTAGGAGGAGTAATCATCCCCTGTTGACCGGTCACATCCGCCGTGAGCCCCATATCCTGATCAGGTAAACGGATTTATCCGCAGTCAAAATCAGTGTGCCAAGAACGGCTTAACAATCGGTATGAAACACGTCAGACAGCATTTGACCCAATGCGAGGTTGTATTGACGAACTAGATCGTTATAACGACCATAGAATTTGCGAAATGCTGACTTCAATCGAGACTGTTGAAATCCCTGTACCATCAACTTGTTTGTCAGTAGCTTGCCTCGATTTAGAAACTGACTATACCCAGAACAAGTTTTTGCATATCGAATCAGTTGAGATATATAAACACCATATGCAGGTGATAATGGAATATTGCTACATAAATGTGGGAAGTTGACGATGGAGAAGCTGAAATCATCCCGTTTGTCATACAGTTGAGTTGTTACTTTGCCGTTAATGTTTACTTTCAATAAAATATCTAAGTATGAAGCAGAAGTGGACGACTCTGTGGTGTCCTTTATTTCGAGCTCACAGGGATATATCAAATCGACATATGAATGAAAGCTATCATTGTTAAAATGACAAAACGTCATCGATATTTCTAAAAGTCGAATTGAAGGTCACAGCGAGAGATTTTTTCTTTTCACGTAGAAGTTTTTGAATAAATTCTGCTTCATATGAATATAAAAACAGGTCAGCTAACAAAGGAGCACAATTCGTGCCCATGGGAATTCCAACAGACTGTTGGAAAACCTGATCACCAAAGACCACGAAGATATTGTCAATGAGGAACTCTAGCATATTTTTTATTTCAACTTCAGAGTACTTGTGCGTGGAATCAGAGTGGTGTTTAACAAAGTAAGTTTTTGAATGACTATTCACTAGATATGAACATTTCTGTTTTCCGTTTTTGTTGAAGAAGCAACTGTCTATGATGTCAAAAAGTCTAGGCTTTAATTTATCGTGAGGAGTGGTCGTGTATAGTGTTGAAAAGTCATAGGTTTTAATGCTATTGATTTGAGGAAAATTCTGTGATTTCAAGTTTACTAAAAGTTCTTTAGAATTTATTAGAATCCACATTTGATTAACACCACTTCTGGCATATGTAGTCGCACAGTAAGTTTGAGGTTTCTCCTTCACAGCTGTTAACACTTTCGTGAGGAGGAAAGATAGGGGCTTGGTAGAGCACTTACTGGATCCAGCAATATATCTTTGTTTGTAAGGGTTTTTAAGTAGTTTAGAAATCCAGTATAGGTACGGTAACTCATAGTCATTCGACCCATTGACTGGAGTATTAAATATGTCTAAAACTGAAGCATGGTTTTGAAGAATTTCGTCTTTTGAAAGGGCAGTTGGAGTATAAGTATGATTACCAAAAGTGGAATTAATGCCAAGTATTGCTTATTGCTTATTTAATTGCTGGGATAAAATTTAGAAATGCATTTCACAATTAAGGATTATATCTCCCTCATGCATATCTCTGATCCTTGGACGAATTTGGCTACAGTTTTTTGCACTTTAGTTTTCCTTTTAGCTCTTACAAGTTCCTTTTTTTTTTTTTTTTTTTTTTTTGTCATTTCGAATTTCACAATTTCGGCTTGACCTTCACTGAAGAAACATTATTTGTGGAAATGCGCATCTGGTGCATCAAAATTGGTACCATATAAGTTTTACATTATGACCCCTGGGTCGAGACCTCTGCTGATGGACTGCTAGTCCCCGAGGGTCTCTAGAGCCCAGTATTTAAGTACTTCGTTACTAGCTTGAAAATACGGATGTATATTTAATTGTTGGGATAAAATTTACCGTATAAGTTTTACATTATAAGACTTATGAGATTGATCACTTCATTATCTTCACCTTTAATCAACTCATGTCCCTAATATTATATACCTACAAATTGCAGTGATACTAATGAACAGAGATCAATATCATAACTCCTATAAGCAATACAAAATATAGGATAGGGCAAACACAGACCCCTGGGTATACCAGAGAAGGGATCAGGTGCCTAGGAGGAGTAACCATCCCCTGTCGACCGGTCACACCCACCGTGAGCCCTGAATGGAGTAAATGGAGTTATCCGTACTCAAAAGCAGTGGACTAAGAACGGCCTAACAATCGGCATGAAACACGTCAGACAGCATTTGGCCTAATGATAGGTTGTATTGACAACTTAGATCGTTATAACGACCATAGAATTTGCGAAATACTGATTTTAAACGAGAATCACTGCATCATCAACTTGTTTGTTAATAGCCTGCTTTGATCTAAAAACTGACCATACGGATAATAGTATGTCATTCTGATCCTACATATACCGTACTTTATAGTTGGTGTGTTGATTGGGGTTGTGATTGCGATTCTTTTCTTCACATAACAAGCACTATCTGAAAAATAATTATGCAAACTCTGCAATACTGTATTAGCAGGCAACTTATCTGAAAATCTGTATTCCAATTTATTGACTGTATGATATAGCTCCTTGACAATAAGACTTGAAGAGTTTGGTGGCCAAAGACCTAAAGTTCAAAGTCTATAAGTGTTCTATTGAGATAGAACTCAGGAATCACCCATTTTTAGGAAGTTTTGCGTGCTGTCAACTTCAGCTGTGTTTTTCGAGAGGGTATCTGTTGGGGGGTTTCTGTTTGTACTCCCCAGCCAGGTATATAGTACATAATGGGATTCTAAATTCTTAATGCCTCTGAAGATTTGTTATCAATGAAGTATTCTGTCAGTCTTAAATGAATGCAAATGTGATGCCTTCATTCCGTCAAAGTTCATCAAACGAGATATCTGCAAGCGCGGTTTCATCTGTACATGAATGATAATGCATTTTGAATAGATTCAACATAAACAAATCATAATCTATTTAGGTAATACCAAGTATTTCGTAGTGTATTTTTAAAATCTAAGTTCACACATTTATATGTAGCAGACACAAATATTTATGCATTGTTTTATTTAAAACAGAGAGAACTCACATCGTGTATTTAGATCCGATCGGTACTGGTCTATTGCACATTGAAGAGTTGAAGATGGTATACAATCTCGCTCATCAATATTGCCTATCCCATACGAGTTAAAATATGCGCATTTGCCTGAAAAAAATCAAATGAAAGAGGTTTCTATTGAAAATCCCAGCCATTTTTCTGATTCAATGTTCAATGTCACCATACATCCATTCTGTCCGAGAGATTCAATTATTTGTGGATGAAAAGGTGCATGAAAGGTGAAGATAACGAACAGTGGATCAATCTCATGACTCCTATCACTAATACAATATAGAAAATTGGGCAAAGACAGACCAATGCACACACCAGAGGTGGGATTGGGTGCCTAGGAGGAGTAAGCATCCACTGTTGACCGGTCACACCCGCCGTGAGCCCTATATCCTGATCAGGTAAACGGGGTTATCCGCAGTCAAAATCAGTGTGCAAAGAACGGCTTAACAATCGGTATGAAACACGTCTGACAGCATTTGACCCAATGTGAGGTTGTATTGACGAACTAGATCGTTATAACGACCATAAAATTTGCGAAATGCTGACTTCAATCGAGACTGTTGAAATCCCTGTACCATCAACTTGTTTGTCAGTAGCTTACCTCGATTTAAAAACTGACTATACCCAGGAGTAAGCATTCCCTGGCGACCGGTCACAGCCTCCTTGAGCCATAGATCTGGTCAGGTAAATAGAGTTATCCGTAGTCAAAATCAGTGTGCTAAGAAGGGTCTAACAATCGGTTTGAAGCAGTTCAGAGAACATGACCGAATGATAGGTTGTATTGCCAAACTAGACCGTTATAAAGACCATAAAAGTTGCGAAATACTGACGTTGAACAAGACTGTTGAAAGCCCATTACCATCAACTTGTTTGTCGGTAGATTTCCTCGATTTAAAAACTGACGATTCGCAGAACAAGCTCTTGCATATTGAATAAGTTGAGCGATATAAACACCATATGCAGGTGATACTGGAATATTGTTACATAAATATGCCAAGTTGACAAACGGTGATCAATCTTCTACAAGGAATTCAAAATTAAGAGTTAGGTAAACACGGATCCCTGAATATACCGGAGCCAGGATCAGCTGCCGAGGAGGAGTAAGCACCCCTGTCGATCGGTCACACACAGCCCTATTTCCTCATCAGGTAAACGGAGTTATCCGAAGTCAAAACCAGTGTGTCAAGAACGGCCTGATAATCGCTATGAAACTATGCCGGCCACTGTCGACGTGAAACACCCTTCGTGAGCGCTATGTATCTATCAGGTAAACAGAATAATTCGCTGTCAAAATTAGTATGTAAAGAACAGCCTATCAGTTGGTATGCATCACGTCAGGCAGTATTTAATCCAATGACATCTTGTATTGGCAAACTAAATACTTACATGTATAACGACCATTTAATTTGTGAAATGATTTTAAAGGAGTCTGCTTAATCCTCTGTATCATCAACTTGTTTCTGGGTAGCCTGCCATAATTTCAAAACGGACCATACGCTGAACAGGCTCTTGTGTATAAACATTATATGCATATTATTATAAAATATTGTTACATAACTATGACGATTGAAAAGCTGAAGTCATCCCGCCTGTCATGTCTTTGAGGTATCTAACTCTTAATATTGTACCCCGTTGGAATCTGATTTAGAATATATCGTTAGTACCCCTTGCTTGTCGTAAAAGACTACTAAATGGGACAGTGTTTTTTTTCATATGAGACGGCGAAAACCGAGGTTCCGTGTTACAGTATGTATGTAACGACATAGATGCATTCCTGCTCAAAGGACGTAAGCGTCGAGCATAGGTCTGAATTTTTCAGTCCTTCATATTGGCAATGATGACGTATCAATATGAATAAAAAATTATCGGGCAGGACGTTAAATAACCCAGAAACTTCATTTTGTATTCCTGATAGGAGTTATGAGATTCATTGCAGAGGATGTATATTTAAAGACTGTTATAGTCTATCTACCTTTAAATCTTTTTAATAACGTCTATATGAATAATATATCACCTACTGCACATTATCTAATGGATATTAAGTAAATTAGAATATTAAGTAAATTAGAATATTTTTCTATTGATTTCATACACAAAGGAATCATCCCCATCTGCTTCGTATTTGGATGTGTTATTGAAAATAGATATCAACGGCAAACTAACAATTCAATTTTACGCCAAACCGGATGGTTTCAGCTTATCCAATGTCAACTTCCCAAACTTGTGTAGCAATATCCCATCATCACCTGCATACGATGGTTATATATCTCAAATGAATCGTTAGGCAACAGCTTGTTCTGTGTATTATCAGTTTTTAAATCGAAGCAGGTTACTGACAAACAAGTTGATGTTACAAGGGTTTCAACAGTCTCGTTTAAAGTTAGCATTTCGCAAATAATATGATCTTATCATCATTACCTAGTATTTTCAGTACAACTTATCATTGGGTTAAATGCTGACTGAAGTGTAGTATACTGATTCTTAGGCCGTTAGTGTCATACTGATTCTGACTACGGATAATTCAAGGTTACGACTCCCGGCGGGTGTGACCGGTGGACAGGGGATGCTTAGTCTTAGACACCCGATCTTACCTCTGGTTTTATTAACTCTCTAATTTGTATTCTTTACAGGACTTATGAGATTGATCATTGTTCGTTATCTTCACCTCTTCCATGTCTATAATAACCTGCAGTTCAATAAAGCATTACAGAGAGACTAAAACTCCTTTTATTTACCTAAAAAGATACGGAATTCGGTAGTTTCATATAAATACAAAGTTTCTCCAAGCCTGTACTCAATGATTTCTAGAAGGAAATATATAGCAAATAGTGATTTTATGTTCAGATACTAGATACTAGCTTCATGCAGATCGTACTCTCAACAATTTTTTATTTGTAATCACTTATAAAGTGGATTTGATTTCATTGTATCATCTTTCCACAAGCTATCTTAATATATTACTAAAGGATCTTTACTAGATTGTCATTAATGCAAGATGAAGATAACGAACAGTGATCAATCTCATAACTCCTATAGGCAATACAAAATAGATAGCTGGGCAAACACAGACTCCTGGACACACCAGAGGTGAAATTAGGTGCCTAGGAGGGGTAAACATCCCCTGTCGACCGGTCACACCCGCCGTCGAAATCAGTGTACCCAGAACGGCTTAACAATCGGTATGAAACACGTCAGACAACATTTGACGCAATGATATATTGTAATGACGAACTAGATCCTTGGACGAATTTGGCTCCACTTTTTTTGGCATGCTGTTTTTGGTTATATTTAGCTCCAACACTTCATAGTTATTTTGGATTTCAAACATTTCGGTTGAGCATCACTGAAGAGACATTATTTGTCGAAATGCGCATCTGGTGCATCAAAATTGGTACCGTATACGTTTTACATCGTTATGACGACCATAGAATTTGCGAAATGTTGACTTCAATTGAGACTGTTGAAACCCCTGTACCATCAACTTGTTTGTCAGTAGCTTGCCTTGATTTAAAAACTCACTATGCACAGAGAAAGCCCCTACGTATCCAATCAGGTGAGATATATAAATACCATATGCAGGTGATAATGGAATATTGCTACATAACGTTGGGAAGCTAACGATGGAAAAGCTGAAATCATACCGTTTGTCATACAGTTGATTTGTCAGTTTGTCACTAAAGTCTTCTTTCAATAAAATATCTAAGTATGAAGCAGAGGTGGACGACTCTGTGGTGTCTTTAGTTTCGAGCTCACAGGGATATATCGAATCGACATATGAATGAAAATTATTATTGTTAATAGACAAAACGTCGTCGATTTATCTAAATGTCGAATTAAAGACCAAAGCAAGAACTTTTTAGTATAAGTTTTTGGATAAATTCTGCCTCATATATATATATATATATATATATCCAAATTGTGTTTTTGAAAAAATCACAGTGTCCGGTATAAAATATTAAAAGAAATAGAATAAACAGTACACAAAGTTAAAAATTTAAGGCAAGCGCTTTCATTTTATAATCCTCAGGCGTTACATTTTAAAATAGTTTTGAAATGGTTTGACGCCATAAAGGCGTCCTAACATTTCACGTACATAACGACGTCATAAACGAATGGAAAAGGATTTTACGTTAAGCTTATTATGACGTCATAGATAATAACAGTAAACATATTTTACAGGAAGCTATTTATGACGTCAAACCATTTCAAAACTATTTTAAAATGTAACGCCTGAGGATTATAAAATGAAAGTGCTTGCGTTAAATTTTTAACTTTGTGTACTGTTTATTCTATTTCTTTTAATATATATATATATATATATATATATATATATATATATATATATATAACACGTGTAAAAGCTATGGTTGTTGTTAGCTAAATTACGTAAGGCCCGGAAATAAGCCTCAGCTACCACATGTCTACGTTGTGTATACTGTACAATGACGTCACAATACATAATTGAATGAAATTCATCCGATCGACAGATTAAAAAACAAGGATCGTCCATTTCGATCTTATATCACCTGATTTCTATTATTAAACGGCGGAATTGATAGTGCAGGTGAACGGGGAGGAGTGTAAGCAAACATATACCCTATAGTTTTATGAACAACGATACACCAAAGAAACTAACTTACCTCCTGGGATCCACTTCCAGTCCCTGCAAACCTCAAACTCCTTGGTGTAATTTTCATCCAGAAGACAGTGATAGAATTGATCACTCCTACTACAACTCAGGCGCGACTCCACTTTAAATTCCAAGCATGTAGTTTTCTCATCCACAAGTCGATATGGTTGGCTAATACAGATAGTGTGTTGACAAACCGCGGGGAGCAGTATCCATTTCATCCAAATCATCTTTCTACCCACCCTCCTCTGCCGTTCCATCTAGAATTTTGAGAAATGAGGTGCAAATTACATTTCTATGGTAGACAACATGAGACTGACGTGAAAAGTTATCCAGTCTACTTTCTACTGTGACTTTTGTTTATCGATCAAAGCATCGACCCCGACCTTTCAATTCACCTGATAAAAAGTCACCGTCTTGTAAACTTTGAAACAGATGACCAAGTTAAAGTTACGGAAAAGACAGAATAAAGATGTTGCTCTTAGGGAACTTAGCTCCAGAGGTTTTGAACACAAATTCACTGGACAACTAAGTATTTTCTGGTTCAATATTGGTGCACACATACTAGACATATATTACTGAGCCTTATCAAATTAAAAAAATGTGTCAATTCAAATTTTAAAAAGATTTGGCAAGGACTACTAGTATATTTTGTGGTGGAATAATTGATTAATATTTTTTTTTTGATAAATTTGCATGATATTACAGTTTCTGTTTCATCTACTATATCTTCTATTCTATTATGATAGAAGTAGTTGAGACCTGAAACTGGATGAAACATTGTAATTTATTAATTTCGTTGATATCTCTCTCCAAACAGAGCACTGTCCCTGAAAATATACTAGCGGAAAAAAAGAAAGTGTGCATTATTTAATATATGAAAACATAATAAAAAATAACAATGAACAAATTTTATTTTTTGTAATACTGTAAACAAATGTATGCGTTACAACATTTCATTAATCCATTAATGTTAACGTTGAATAACGTCCATTTCACCACACTCGAATGATACTGGTATTCGAACTTCAATTAACAAAGTTAATAACGCGTGTGACCACCATTCGCATTCACTCATGCTTGACAACGGCGCCTCATTGATGCCACTAAAGTCACTGGCTGGTTTGGTAAACGGCGAAGACGTCGTTCTCTTTCATCCCAGACGTGCTCGATCGTCGATAAATCGGGGGAAACAGCTGGCCAAGGCAAGGCATCGACATTCTGTTGAACAAACAGTCTCTGACTACACGTGCAACTTGTGGCCGTGCGTTGTCTTGCTGCAGAGTGATATGATTTTGCTGTCTCTCTATGAAGGATATCACATGGCGCTGAATAATTTCGTCTCGATAGCGTACGCCGGTGAGATTTCCATTGACAATTTGTAAAGGGGTCTTTCTATATCCCACACAATAACGCTACCTCCACCGAATTGTCGACGTTGCACAACACAAGCGTCCTGGTACCGCTCCCCAACGCGACGATACACTCTACAACGGCGGTCGCTGCTATCCAAATGAAATTTCGATTCATCAGTGAACAGAATATTGGCCCACTCCTGTATTCTGAATCGCAGATGTCGTCTGCACCACGCTAGTCTAGCGATATAATGACGCTGAAGCAGTATTGGGCGCACCGCTGGACGTCTTCATCTAATTATGTGCTCTCGCAGACGATTACGCACAGTTCTTGGACTGATTGGTCGAAGTCCAGGTATGCTACCAACAGTCAAACTTGCTGTTTGGAAACGATGCCTCAGGTGCACAAGTCTAATGTGGTTGTCCTGTTGACGCGACGTCACACGAGGACGCCAAGAACGTGGTCGATCCTGAGTGTTACCAAATTGTTGGAAACGTCTCCATAATGACTGGATTGTGTTCCGATGAACTCCAAAGTGTCTTGCTACGATAGTTTGAGCCATTCCAGCTTGAAGCATCACAAAAGCACGATTACGTTGGTTTTCACTGCGTTGTTGCATGACAGATTGATAAATATTGTCATAAGTAGAGTGTTTTCCTTAACGAATAGTGTTCAAACAAACGTTTTACATTTCTTACTACAAACAGTATTGGCCAGTAAAACTCGTTCGTACGAACAGTTCAATAAACAACATGTGTTCACTAACCATGAAAAATTTCGTGCATCTGAGTCGGGTACTATCCGATATTGTTAAAAAACATCACCTTTATCGATTGTTGAGATTTTATAAATATAAACAATAAAGATAAAAAAAAAATATACTAAATTCTATAATGTATAGTTTCTTTTTTCTGCTAGTACAGTTCAAATCAATTTACTTGCAATTTTTTTTAAAAATACAATATTTTCACCAATAATTTTCGAAATTTGGTCTCTAACTCCTACTTTTTCAATCTCCATTTTAAATTCAAAGACAAGACCTTGAAAATTATATGAAACTTTAGAAATTGATATTACTTTTAATACGTCATTTTCAACTTTCAAAATCGTTATCATGAATGTTTTCGTATATCAAGTGGAAAAAGGTCATCATCTATTTTTATTACTAATATTAAACCTTTTGTATCTGTATTGTTAGAAGAAAGGTGAAGATAACGAACAGTGATCAATCTCCTAACTCCTATAAGCAATACAATTACAAAATAGAGAGTTGGGCAAAACACGCACTCCTGGATATACCAGAGGTGATTATGCATCAGATTTTTATAATGTTTATGTTTATGACATCAATGGTCAAAAATAGTTTATGCGAATAAATCTTGAGGCAAGTGTAAGTGAAAGAAGGCCATGTTTAGCTCAATAACAAGCATTGTCTTCTTCACAATTCTCCTTCAATATAGAAATCAAAATTACACTGATCAAAAAATTGACATTACTCCAAATCCCAGGTGCGAACATTTAGAGGTACATGAATACAAGTAAATCAAATATATATATATATATATATATATATATATATATATATATATATTAAATGCAATGTAATCCAAAGCAACAGGATGATCATTTTATGTGTCAGTTCTTTTTTCATAATGTTGATACAGGTTTCAAAAGATGTGCATCATTCAAATAATTTATAAGGAATTATAAGCTATTTTGGCATCTGTAGTAAACACTAATAAATACCTGTAAAATCTATTACAGAAGGTTGATTACGGGGTGAATATGACAATCATGCCATCACAGTTACCGTGAATAAATAATTTGCATATATTTCCATAATGAGTTGCAGTTACTGTAAACCGCAACAATTGTGAAAATCAAATACATTCACGGGTTCATTGATTTTAAATGACACATGCAGTCCGTACACCATTAATATCACGAGACTAGTCAGGTAAACTAGAGGTGGAGATATCAGACTCTTGAAAAAACTTACACACACAATACCACAAAACAATTTGTTGTCTATTATAAATAATACAAAGGAAAATTCATCAAATACAGTTTTATCAATGATTTACTCGGTAACAAACTTTTTACTTAGCAACATAATGGGGTCAATACAGTTATCCTAGAGCTTGGGAATATTTTACACAACACCACAAAACATTTTAATTATTTATCATAACTTATAAAGAAATATGCAAAATGTTGTTTTACCCATGGTTTCCTGGGTAATAAATTCCTCACGTTTGAACCTCACGTTTATTTCACAGTTGGGGAATATGTATCCACGCTATACTGGTTATTAATTTCACATAGACAAACAAGAATAACATGGACGTGGCGGATATTCTACTTTCGTTTTCGAAATTGTCTTATCTAACAATTAACGTAATAAAATGTAAGTTGACTAAATGTCGTCTTACCTATCCCAAGAAGCGCAAAGACATTCACATTCTTTGAAGATATATCAATATGTAATAACACGTAGAACAGAGTACTCCACGTGTTATATATAGAATGGACAATAACCTGATAACGTAGAGTTAAGAAGTTCGATGTTCCTTATAAAATGGATACCTTAGCAAAGTCAATTAACATTGGTTCGGGGTAGAAGTAGATATCCCTTACCTGAGAACTTGTCAGCGTTAGTAATTATATATTCCGGCTATCCCAGAGTTTATATTTAAACTTTCATTTGAGAGTTTATATTTAAACTTTGATGTGTATGGAAGCCTATTAGTGTTATAACACTATATTTTCAACGTGTATGGAAATTTGTTACTGTAAAAACTTTAAATTTTCTTATCATTTCAGTTCATTTCTTTTTAGTTTTGGTGATTTGTTTAGGGTAAAACTGAATACGGTACCAATTTTGATGCACCAGATGCGCATTTCGACAAATAATGTCTCTTCAGTGATGCTCAACCGAAATTATTTTAGAGCTAAATATAGCCAAAACCAGCGTGCCAAAAAAGTGGAACCAAATTCGTCCAAGGAGCTATGCATGAGGGAGATAATCCTTAATTTTGAAATGGATTTCTAAATTTTATAACAGCAATTAAATATACATCCGTATTTTCAAGCTAGTAACGAAGTATTTAGCTACTGGGCTGTAGAGACCCTCGGGGACTAACAGTCCACCAGCCGAGGCCTCGACCCAGGGGTCATAATGTAAAACTTAATACGGTACCAACCCCTTCTGGTTATGCTCCTTCATTTTCATTGGAAAACTAATTATTTGTTATCAACTACTCAAGTTTTACTTCTGGTATGATAAATTCGTAAACTTTACAAGCCTGTTCATGTCACAAAAGGTTTGGAACATAAACAAATTTTTTGGTTTTGTTATGAGTTGATCCACTTTGTTTACTTATTCAAACTTGTTATTTATATTAAAATTCTTTCAAATTTTTATTCATTTCTTATTTTAAGCCATGCCGATTTGTAATCTAGTTCGTCGGATTCGCCGCTTCTATTTGTAATAAATCCAAGTTATAATATTATCAAAAATAATATCCGCCTGCGTGTCCAAAAATATCTGCGTATGTAAAATATTTCCGATTTTTTACTAATAGCGCACAAAAGACCTTGATGCATGTGGCTGACCATCGTCGCAAACCACGGGTTATTGTTTTATTCTATTCCACAAACCGATTTGTGAAATAGAATGAAATAATAACCCGTGGTTTGCGACGATGGTGGCTGACAAATGACAGAATCACGGGCTCTCGAGAAAAATCCTAACAGTGTAATACGGTGCTTTAAGTTATTCATGATATATATCTTAATATGTACGATACTTCATAACACTGGATTGGAATATAATGCAATCGAACTTGAAGTCGATGAAAATTTTGAAGCCCTATTTTAAACCATTATTTAGAGAACATCGACAGCGTACGATTGATTGATTATACATGTAGATTTCTATTGTTTAAAGTCTCTCTTGAGAATATTTCGCTCACATGAATGACCGGCGCTTATGGCCATTGAGCAGGGAGCGATCTTTATCGTTGCACACCTGCTGTGACACGGGTCTCAGTGTTTGCGGTCTCATCCGAAGGACCACCCCATTTATTTGCCTCTTACGACAAGCAAGGGGCTACTGAGGACTATTCTAAGTCGGACCGACAGTTAACGACAAATTCACAAAGGTTTTTGGTTAATATTAATTATGTGTGTTTTATTATATAGTTATAGTTGGTTTAAAAGCTTTACAGAGCTTGTGTTTGATTTGTTGAATGTATATAGTGGCGACTTTAAATAAAATTTACTTTACTTTACTTTTATCAAAATTCAAGAAAATGCTAAAAGCGATACATCGGAGATTTCAAAATTGGACATGTCCCTAGCAATATGCATATATCTGAATCGAAAGTTTGTAGAAATGAAACTAAAATTACATTCTTTAAAAAGACCTTATCAGTTAAGGTTGCAAAGTACATGTATTAGGTATGAAGAAATTGAAGTCTTTTGAAACCTGAAATACTTCTTATTTATTGTAAACTATATCAACAAAGTTGCAAAATTGTAAACAAATGATATCTGATTATTTTAGATCTTTAATTTTAAGCGCTCGCTTTTCAAAATCACACTTAATTGAATTAAAATTATTTATATTTCTTGTATTCGCTCGCCTCATAATTTTTATCTCCAAAATAAAAAATAATGTTTGTAAAATAATTTCGCCCTTTCGCCTCACATTTTTTGTTTGAAAATCCGAAGAACTATTTTACAAATTTCATTTTTATTATTAGTTTTTTCTATTATTTTTTTCTTAAATATCTTTTACAAATTATTTATTCTTAATGCATAGTTAAAATATAATCTCTCTGGGTACGAGTTAGCTTTAATATTTATCAACGTAATATGGTTAGCTAGTTTCACCTGAAATTAATTAAGTCTATTTTCATTACTTCATACATTTTGGATCAGCTCTTCGGACGAATAAGGCATGTCATAATTCGCTCCGCTTTTAACATGACCAAAAACATGTAGTCGGCGTTGTAAATATGTTTGTAGATTAGTGTAGTTGTAATGGTAGATGTATTTATATCTAGTTTTTGTTATCATTCTCTGTTAATATTGGCCACATTATGTATTTCTTTTCGTTTGTCCCGAAGAAGGGACGGGTCGTCCCGAAAATTTGACAATCTGGTTGTTCGTGTCGTTGGTCATTTTAGTGCTTTGTATGATTTTTTTAATTTGACCTTGTATCCATGTTGTGGATCCGACACTTTTAGGTATTGGGTGTTGCTGGAACTTAGTGCTTTTATACAAATATATATATTAGCATATGATACAGTATATTCAAGTTCCATACATTCGATATTTTCATACTTATATATTAACCATTACTCGAACCTGCATTTGCGAAAAAAAAATCCTGTTTATGTAATTTGTGTCCCCCTTTGTACAAGATGCAAGTCGAACGCGGGTGTAATCTAGCACCCCGACAATGTCTGACAATCCATATTTCAACTGGAAATCCCCAGCAATAGATACCCTGTTGCTCGTTAAAATCTGGTCAGCTAATTCCCTTAATTAAATTAAGTTTAAACAACATGAGTGTTATTACGTTTTCCAAAGCGGGTGAAAGCCAACTTTGAAATGGAGGTGGAGTTACCAATTTTTCTTGACAAGCAAATACAAAGATAAAGACAGAATAGATAATATTTATCCATAAAAATGTCCGAAGTTAGATCTAGTAAAGGAGGGGTGGGGGAGGCAATATAGTACCTCCCCCTAACTTATGAATTTCATCATAATTCCCAAATACCTTGTTTCGTTTATGAATTCGCCCTATAGCCAGTGACAGTAGTCCATAGTTAATGAGCTAAGATTCTTTAGAAATTTTGAAATGTGGATTTATGCATTTTGTTAAAAAAATCAAATCTATTAGCAATTTTGATATGTGAATGGACGTATTGTTAAGATAGCAACTTTCTATACCTTTGAATTCACGCCTTCACTCTTTTTATCACAGCGTGAACAGTTCACATTGATATGTTGAAACTATGCCCAATTTCCCTCATGGATTGCTGATTGGCAAAGTAGCATAGAAATCTTAAAACTCGTTTGTGTGGATCAATCACTGCAGAACCACTGACGTAAGCATGCTTCTTAATGTTCAATATAATTTCGTCGAACATTTCTTTACATATTCTTTACATATGTCCAGGGGTCCGTGTTTCCCAACTATCTATTTTGTATTGCTTGTAGGAGTTATGAGATTGATCACTGTTCATTATCTTCACCTTTCATATTCTAGGGTGAAATATAAAATTAGAGAATGTGAAAAGATTTACTATATTCTCTGCATATCCTTCAATACGCATTGCAAAAGAAAAGGAGATAGTGTGTCAGAAAAGCGAGGAATATCATGCAGTTTTCATCAGAGCCATCGTCAATAGCATTTTCAAAAAACGTATAGAGAAAAGGAAAATTTGATAACTTACTCGGCTGAAATTTCCAAATGTATTCCACAATTCTTTTAGAAAAAAAATATCACGATAGTAGGAACTATATGTCAAATTGAGATCACCCCAGGTGAAAATGGAATACTGTTACATGAATATGGGAAACTGATGATGAAGGAGCTTAAATCATCCCACTTGTCATAAAGTTAAGTTGTTTCAGTTTACTGTTAACATAAATTTTCAATAATACAAAATGGAGAGTTGGGCAGACACGGACCCCTGGATATACCAAAAGTGGAATCATGTGCCTATGAGAAGTAAACATCCCCTGTCGACCGGCCACACCAGCCGTGAGCCATATATCTTGATCAGGTAAATGGAGTTGTCCGTAGTCAAAATCAAGGTGCCAAGAGCGACCTAACAATCGGCATGAAACACGTCAGACAGCATTTGACACAATGATAGGTTGTATCAGTAAACTAGATTGTTATAACGACCAAATAATTTGTGAAATACTAACTTTGAACGAGACTGTTGAAACCCCCGCCCTATCAACTTGTACAAAAGCATTTCTTTTTAAGTGTTAACATCATTGTACAAAGTTTGATTAATACTGAGTGAATATTATTGCAGGTAGAGATGTAAAAGCACCAACAGTTAACATAGTATATCATATACCAAGACATAATGATATGGATGAAAAGTTCTTTAATAATGAGGGTTCTTTATCATGCCAACTCCTACCATGACTCAGGACTTCCCATTTTTAAGGTCATATCCGTAAGATTTCACTTTTAATGTCGGTCACTTGACAAAGGAACTGTCAATACCTATTCTAATCGAGAAACAGTCAGGGGCACGGAAACGATTTGAGCTGAACATTTTCAAAGTTTTACATTTTTAATCTTTATAATGCTTACCTAGCTCGTGTCATGTTTTTGTTTACATAGGCTAAATATACAAGTGAAAGTTTCGTTGAAAGCAGATTTTTTTTTTCAATTTACAAGTTGATTCTTAACACAATTAAATAGTTTCTATCGTTTGGCACATCTCATTTTGTTTTAAACGCGTTATTTTCTTTTAAGCGATCTATATGTAAACAAAAACATGACACTAACCTTGTTTACATAAGAAATAATTCCGAGTGCTGTATCTCACTTGTAACTCAACAACTGATACTCAAATTTTGGTTGACTATTAGAAACCTTTTAGTTAAACATTGTAAACAAACAAATGGAAATGTTTTATACTTTTCGCCTCAAATCTTGCATGTCCAAATGTGAACAAATTAGTTCTTTTCACTCTTGCTGAAAATCAGCATTTACTTCTTGCACACGTATAATTACCATTGCTTTTTTTTTTAAATAACTCCCTAGTTTTTTGTATTTGGCAACCTTGTCTTGAGTTGAAATCAACCTCATAATTAATTAAAAAACAAATCTATTTTCATTTTTTTTAATTGCTACCTGTAATTATTCCCTAAATTCTGTGGTATAAGTCATAACGACTCATACTTGTGTGCATCTAAATGATTTCTAGAAAAGGGTGTAAAGTGTTTCAGATTCCTTCTTTTTTATGTTGGTGTGTTTTGATATGAAAATTGTGGCACTTGCTACGTGGTATGTGTGAGTATGTGCAATTGTTCTTTCTGTTTTCTTGTTCAATTGTTTGTTTCTTTTTCCCCTCCTTGCTTGACAAATATCAAACAATAGATTAATTTCATTTTAATTGAATTCTAAACATGTGCCATGCACTATTAAAATAGAACACAGTAGTCATTTAGTTATTAGGTATGTAGTTGTTGTGAATGATAGGCTTGGACGTTTCCATTCATTTCTGTTGCATTTGGTCAGCATTCGTCATGCGTTCACAATTGAACACTTATACCTGCCGATAATTACCATTAAGAATCTTTTCAAATTTTCAAACACTGCCAAAACTTCACCAAATTTCAAATATCTTCTTCTCTGCAACCTTACATTTGTTCGATAAAATCAATTGCCAAAATTTCATGATCTTCATGATAGAGGGTCTGACTGCAGGGTGGGACCAAACTTGGTAGATAGGTTTTATGTGTAAAACGTTCCAATAGTATTTTCTTTAATGCTATTGATACCAAAATTGAGACTAAATAGATATTCAAACGGTGCAGGTAACCCTTTAATAGATTGTAAATTTCATGATCCAAAGAGTAGAATTTTGGTACCCGGTACAGGCTGGGCCAAAATTATTATAATATCTATTGTGTTTACCAACGTCATCTACCATTTATATTTCGACATAGTTAACACTTTCAGGACATTGTTTACCATCCATGTCTGCAATTTCCATATAGAAAATGTATCATTTAATTGTGTGAAAATAAAGAATAATGCATTGACTTCTTCTCCTGTAGTTTCTCCTTAACATTACAGGCATAATTTATGAAGTCAGCTTAGCGCTTTTGAGTACTTTCAGTGCTTTGATTTCCATTTCGGTTTTGAGAGTCCAGCATTATTCACATTATAACATGTTTTATTCTTCTTCATGTGCAACATACAATGTAAAAACGAAATATGCAATATATAGAAGATGACATTTTTAATCTGTGTGAACTCACTGTGCGAAATTTTGTACTTATCGTAGCACTTTCAGCATATTAACTCAAAGATATTTAACTAGCATATAATTATATCCAAAGAAAATTGCTTATATTGCATCTATGTAAAAGCATATCTATGACTACCATTTGAGGAACAAATAGTGGAGGTTGGGGTTGGGGTCTTTGTTTTTTTTTTTATAATTATTAATAGCTTATCAAAGCCTGACTCGAATTTATGTAATCAAATCTGTCTTGTGATATTACTATTATTCAAATTCTTTTTTACCAAGTTACTGTTGAAATGTCCTATCATATTAGTTACTGTTTCTCAAACTCTGTTTTTTGTAGATTTAATATATGACAAGCATCGGTATCATCTTGTGGTGATAAGCCTGTTTTCATTGCCAGTGACCAGATACAATTCAGCTCAGTAGCTGGAGTAAGTAACTGGACTTTTAGTGGCCCTGGGTTTTAATCACTGTTGGATTTATTGTACTGTTACTTTTAAACTCACTACTTAATATTTACAAGTATATGTGTAGGCATGGATACAAACAATTGTATTTATTATGACCATTTCTTTATAAAATTTGTAAATGTTTTCCATCTGTCCTTCACCCACAGCTTCCTCTGAATGGTATCCCATCTCCTCACAATCTCCCTGTAATCCTCGCTACATTTCCTCTTTATATCTAATCTCTCTACAGCTCCTATCAACATTTCAAATAGCCTTACATATACATCAACAGATATTTCCTCTGGATTGTGAATTTCTCTACTCAGTGTGTGAGCTTGATACACTCTCTCTACATCATCTCCTACCCCGGTGTCTAAATCCTCGACCCTTTGACCCCAACCAGATTTTGGTTCATGTTCCGCACTAAGTGACAATTGTAGAATGGTGTAACATACAGGAATAGAATTTCTGTATTCAGAGTCAGAGTCAACAGCTGAATGGTACTCTGTTGGTAATACTGATTTTACTAAACCCTTTTTTGATTCATTGTGGAAATAACTGTCTGGATTCTCCACATACATCTTCACAACCGTAAACAATATCTTTCTAGCTGGTCCTGTACACATGTATTCCAAAAGGTCCTGTAACTCACTGCAGCCACTTTCTTCTGTAAATATTAAAACTTGAAATTTACAATAACAGTATAAACAAGATGGTCATGGGGCAGTATTCGACCTTATTGATTATCAATAAGACAGAAACCGACATATAGTCAGTTTAACCGGTGAAAAAAATAATTTTATGAAAATACATGACCTTCAGCTATAAAAGACAAGAATAAAAAAGCAATGTGTTTCCATTAGACAACTCTTTTATTCAAATTAATAGACATGGAAAACACCTAGTCAATACCGACATATGACTGAATGTGTATTTAATGTTAATATATCAATAAACATTGTTCTTCAAGTTCACAATATAGAACTATTGGCTATCTCACTACTGCATGAAGAATGTTTTAGCCATTTTTCCTGGGAGCTACATGCAACACTGGTGTGCATTACATGCTGGTGACCGTTGACCTTATTTCTAACTCTTTTATGAACACGTTATAAGACCAACATCCCAACTTTGTACCAGATGAAGAGCCTGGTGTTGTTGAAAATTGAGATAATGCTGATTTATCTGAATTATCACTGTCATTGTGCTGAAAACTATTCAAGGTATCATTTCAGACTTAAAGCAATCAAAATAGACAGATGGACAGACAATGTGATTCCTAAATGAAAATAAATTCCAACTCAGTTTACATTTACCTATAATTTACTCAAATCAGATAGAGATCCCACCTCTGGTATGTCCAGTGGTCCGTCTTTGCCCTACTCTTAATTTTGCGTTCTTTATAGGAGTTATGGGATTGATCACTGTTCGTTATCTTCATCTTTCCATGTCAGTCATAAAAGGGTTTGTCTTGTATAAAATATATTGATTAAATTATCCATCATGGTGTCTCAGTGGACAGTGTTACTGGCTTACAGGTTTTCCATATGAAATTTATCGAGACATTTTGTTTAAACTTAAATGTGCATAGTGAAAGGGGTATTGCGGGGTATTTGTATTAAAAATGATAAAATAGAATCAACAAATTGTCTAAAACTCACTATTCCTTATAAACAATGGAGTTGGGGTGTCTCAGAAAAAAATCCTAATCTATATTGTTCTTAAGATTAGAACCAATCAACATATCATAACCTTATACCGGGACAGGTCAGTCACGAAGGATTCAAGGCCAAAATTCATCCAAAATCGGTGCTAAAATAGAGAAAACTGTGTGGATGTCAATTTTGATGCCTAATTTCAGCATCGCAAATAATAAATTTAAGTTTTTAATAGTAAATTTGAAAATGTTAAACTTACACCCAAAAATAATATAACGATATATGCCCCTAGCACCAACGTCTGATTAAGTCGGTAAATAGCTAATATATGGCGAAGATTGTTGTTTGTATGTCTGACTTTAGAAATAAATATTATTGGGTCAAATGCTGCCTCACTTATTTCTTACCGAATGTTAGGCCGTCCTTGGCACACTCATTCGGACTACGGATAACGTCGTTTACCTGATAAAGATATAGAGGTTACGGAGGATGTGACTTTTGGACAGGGAATATTTACTCTCCCTAGGCACCTAATCCCACCTCTGATGTGTCCAGGGTTCCGTGTTTGCCTATCTCTCTATTTTCTGTCGCTTATAAGAGTTATGAGATTGATCACAGTTTGTTATCTTCGTATTTCATATTATCATTATATAACAATGTTACTCTTCCGGAAAATTGTTCTACTCATTTCGTTTGTTATTCTGAAGTGATCCTTTGATCAGAAAAACTTATTTGAAACATTAGGCTCATTTCCTCACAATTGCATGTTCCACATGTATAACTTTAAAATCCTAGCATGGCCCCACACTTGCGTTATAGACGTTAATAATTATAAATCAGACGCCTAGATAGCCCTATTCTGATTATTCAATATACCCGTAATTATAACTATGAATATTGAAATATTATATTCATGAAGTCGATGAGGAAAATGCGTGTTTCGTGAAAGATTTTTAAGCTTGTTATGCGTATACGACATTTTAAACAAAATAAATATTTTATATGTAGATTATCACTGTTAACATATGTACAGTTTGTATTGAAATGTACTTGTTCATGATATCGTAGGAATTGAGCATGGCTACGAAGGGTGTGAAATTACGTTTTAGGACATCTTCTTATAGTGAAGGTGATTTAAACGACAACATTACACTACAAGCAAGAAGACTTTCTTTCAAAATTCAAATGAGTCGTACACTTCTGCTTCATACTCAGATATTTTATTGTAAATATATATTCACCGCAAACTAACAACTCAGCTTTATGACAAACTGGATGATTTCAGCATCTCTATCGTCAGCTTCCCATATTTGTATAGCAATATTTCATTATCACTTGCATATGCTGTTTATCTCTTTAAGGTGATTTGATAAGCAAAAGCTTGTTCTGCGTATAGTCAGTTTTTACATAGAAACCGGCAATTGAAAGAGAAGTTGATGATGTAGAAGTTTCAATAGTCTCGTTTAAGTCAGCATTTCGAAAATTCCATGGCCGTTATAACGATCTATTTTGTCAATACAACCTTTCATTGGGTCAATAGCTAGCTGCCGTTTTTCATATCAATTGTTAGGTCGTCCTTGGTACATTGCTTTTGATTATGGATAACTCCGTTTACCTGAATAAGATATAAGGCTCACAGCAGGTGTGACTGGTCAACAGGGGGTACTGACTCTTCCTAGACATCTGTTCCCACCCTGCTATATCCAGGAGTCCGTGTTTGCTCAACTCTCTAATCTGTATTACGCATAGGAGTTATGAGATTGATCACACTTCGTTATCTTTACCTTTCACATCATAAATTGTGATAATGAACTTTTAAAACCTTCATCAACTTTCATCAAAGTTGCCTACAAGCAAGTTTACAATATGAAAGGTAAAGATAACGAACAGTGAAGTGTGTCTTTTAGTGAGTAATTGAGTAAAAAAAAAAAATGGGACTTTTCAAAGCAATCTTTCATGATGCATCCTCACTAAATATTTTATTATGGGGCCATTAATAAGATTGGCATTTCCCGTTTCATGAACGATTTTTGACGTGATGGTTCTATGCTATATCTGACTTTTACTAATCCTTTTTGTCGTAAAACAGCAATTGCATTTCATAATCATGCTTGATATTCATCTTTTACAACAACAAAAAGTCCTGTACCGATTCGAAAACAGAACCGTATATGACCTCATATTCTCTATCAGTTTAGATATCCACGTTGTTGACAAAAACATTAACACTGTTGCGGATGCATGTGCATGGGGTAATGCATACGCTTTGTGTGACCTTCTAAACGATATGAATTAAAGGACAAACAGGCTGATGCAGGAATGTTTATTCTAATAATACGGAAACCTCCGAGCATGCTTTAGACCTTTTCACTGATGGAATGTGCCGGTAAGTATGGCGACATTGGAATTATATTTAAAAGTGGTAAAACGTTATATAGGTTGTAGTTAAAAGTCTGTATATAGATTGTGCGAAATTTGAAATGATTCCGTAATGATAGAATTGATGAAAAATGAAAAGAAAGACTATTGTTGAATATACAAAAATGTACGTAGATAATAGCTCATTTATCTTGTCTATGCATGAATCGGGCCTTCATGTAAATTCGCAATACTAGGTACTGATACGTAACAACATTGAATTACACAGTTTTTCTGACTATATGGAAATATCATATGGTTTCGATGCAAAATTAGTTTTAGAATTTATTGTTTTTATTTGACTTTCATATCATATACATACATGTAATTTAGCACCACACAGTAACATCACCAATATCCATATGCGAAATGCGTTTTCAATATTATAAGGTATAAGGAGAAAGAAAGAAAGCGCGCTCATAAAGTAGTGTAGGGTATGTTACACAATCAATATTAGGTCTTTAATACAGCCATAATTTATCGTAAATCTTTTGCTAATATCTTTCAAACTCCCTACACCTGCTGTGTTTCAGCAACAAAAGAGTTTCCAATGTAATTCTATCAATGATAAAGTTTTTAGATGCATCTAAACTTAATTTATTACACTTGAGTATCTACTGGTATAAATCAGTTATCATAAGAATTATCAACCTTTCCATATTGTTTACATTCTTATTAACAATTTTTCCCATTTCTATTAAAACTAATATGCCTGTCAGTTTTTCGTAAAGTCATTCTTCAATTCTATACCAGATCTTGCTAACATTGATATTCTACAAATCTTTGATCAATAGTTTCAAAATCCCTCTTCTAAAACGTGTAGATTAAATACTTAACAATTCTAAGTTTAGGTGAATAATAATCAAATAGAGATATTCGATTTAAGATTTATAACTGTATCCACTTCATTTTTGATTCATGGATTGTTTTAAAAGAAAGTTCAAGAATAATCTCCATTGTAACTCTGAAAAATCTTTCTTGTCATTCCCATTTTGATATAGATTTAATTTGGGTTGCTTTATGGCTTATCAATTCCTTATACATATCTTTACAACCTGTTTATCTTTGAAATAAATTGAAATAGTAGGGGAAATAATAGGTAAAAGTGGTTTTGTAGTTCCTGTATTGTCTTGTATAAGAACTTGTCTTTGTTGGATTGCTTTCTTTAATCCTGTATATTTTACAAGATTCATTTTAACTTTCAAATATTTTTGTATGTAATTAAAACTGTACAAGTTACTAGTTTCATCCCGAAGGTCATAAATGAATACAATACATAATCCATGCTGACTATTAAATAATATTGATCTTCCACCAATGGCAATATTTCGATTACAACAAATTGTTGACAATAAAAATTTGGGTTGGTTTTATCTTCTGCAGAATTTATAACATCTATTAGGATCGGGTTTTGTTTCCTAATTTCAGTAGAGAACCCAGATACACCTCTGTCGGCGCGGGTTCGAACCCTGCTTGCGCTGGTAAGTGAGAAAGTTTCCCAGTTTACTTTCGGAAGGTCGGTGGTCTCTTCCCAGGTGCATTGTATCTGTGTTCTCTCTTCCACCAACAAAAACTGGGCGCCACCATATAACTGAACAATTGTTGAGTGTGGCGGAAAACATCAAAAAATCAAATCAACCGATCCTAATGAGTAGAGAGTAAATGGCAAATACAGAACGCATAAACACTTATTATTAATCTAAATCTTACCTTTCTCTATCTGTTGTTGGTTCTGTTCATTTTCCTCCAGATATATTGCTTCCTTACTTACTAGAGCTTTACATTCACCAATTTCCAATGTTGTCTCTCTCTTACTCGTATCTGTAAGAAATGAAGTGAAATTGAATTCAAAGAAAGTTTTGAGTTACCTGATATGTATCTGTATTTCAAAGAATGTTTGAAATTCATATATTTTTTGTCAATAGGGAAACTGCCCTCTATACACAGACGTTACATGTATAACAGTAGCATATGCCCCACAACATTTACATGGACAAGAAAGAGGACCAAGGTCAAGTATTAATAAAAGTTAGTTTCTCCTTCATCCCCTCGCTCTCCCCTTCTCTCCTCACACCCTTCAAACAATGTCTTTTATGCACAAATGAAAAAGAACATAACAATTTAGAACATTTGCAGCCTTTGACACATTAATCAACAAAGCAATCAATGGTATGTCAGATCTTAAGTACGCAAAATATGAGAAGTAAAATAAATCTTTGGACATTATTTCAAAGAGATGTAGTTATGTAGGGGTCTTGGATTTCATCGGTAACCTTCATTTTGAATTGTAGCCCTTGACCCAAGTGAGTTAAATACTTGAAATATATATAGCTGTAAACATGAATGGTTGTGTTTTAGAGTGGGATCTCTCTAAAGGGATATATCAGAATTAATTAAGCAAGCGATTTTTTAATACATGTGATCGGATCAAAGGATCTAATTTTGATTGGATTGCCAAAATGATGAGTTTCAAATGAAATAGAATATTAAGTGAAATTTATACTATCAGTTTGTAAAGACTGATCCCCTTGGCTTAGTTAACGTGTTGCTTTGTAAATAGATGGTCGTAGGTTTACACCAGACTCATCCCTTGACCGCGTCTGATCTAAGACGTAAAAAATGAATAGTAATTGTGCCTTCGACAAACGCTCAATATTCGTATTTGTGAGTCAAGACTCAAGGTTGCATGCGGCTGCAGGTGTTCATACAATAACGAAGCCCCACTGCTGTGACCCAGACCGTCACGCACAAGTCAACGTCTGTGACAATTCACCTACAGCTGTTGATGTTTCAATATAAGTCAAAATGCGACAGGAAATCATATAATTTAACAAACCACACAAACAGTCTATAGAAAGGACTGACGTGATCTTGAGTCTCAATCTCTTTTTTCAAAACTCATGGAGAGATTAAAGGTAGTACATTGTACTTTAAATTATTCGACGAGGGTTAGCCTACGAGTTGCTACTAGGCAGACCGTTTTGCACGAAATTAATTTGTGAATGCAAAATTAATTGCTAGATATATAAATTCAAAATTACGCAGCTTCTAGATGAAAGGTGAAGATAACGAACAGAGATCAATCTCATAACTCCTATAAGCAATACAACATAGATAGTTGGGAAAACACGGACCCCTGGACACACCAGAGGTGGGATCAGGTGCCTAGGAGGAGTAAGCATACCCTGTCGACCAGTCACACCAACCGTGAGCCCTATATCTTGATCGGGTAAACAGAGTTATCCGCAGTCAAATTAGTGTGCCAAGAACGGCTTAACAATCGGTATGAAACAAGACAGACAGCATTTGACCCAATGATAGGATGTATTGATGCAAGGTGAAGATAACGAACAGTGATCAATCTCATAACTCCTACAAGCAATACAAAATAGATAGTTGGGCAAACTAGATTGTTATAACGACCATAGAATTTGCAAAATGCTTACTTCAATCGCGACTGTTGAAACCCCCGTACCATCAACTTGTTTGTCAGTAGCTTACCTCGATTAAAAAACTGACTATACGCAGAACAAACTCTTGCATATCAATGAAAGGTGAAGATAACGAACAGTGATCAATCTCATAACTTCTACAAGCAATACAAAATAGATAGTTGTGCAAACACGGACCCCTGGACACACCAGAGGTGGGATCAGGTGCCTAGGAGGAGTAAGCATCCCCCGTTGACCGGTCACACCCGCCGTGAGCCCCATATCCTGATCAGGTAAACGGAGTTATCCGCAGTCAAAATCAGTGTGCCAAGAACGGCTTAACAATCGGTATGAAACACGTCAGACAGCATTTGACCCAATGCGAGGTTGTATTGACGAACTAGATCGTTATAACGACCATAGAATTTGCGAAATGCTGACTTCAATCGAGACTGTTGAAATCCCTGTACCATCAATGTGTTTGTCAGTAGCTTACCTCGATTTAAAAACTTACTATACCCAGAGTCGAGATATAAACACCATATCCAGGTGATAATAGAATATTGCTACATAAATATGGGAAGTTGACGATGGAGAAGCTGAAATCATCCCGTTTGTCATACAGTTGAGTCGTCAGTTTGCCGTTAATGTCTACTTTCAATAAAATATCTAAGTATGAAGCAGAAGTGAACGACTCTGTGGTATCCTTTATTTCGAGCTCACAGGGATATATCAAATCGACATATGAATGCAAGGTGAAGATAACGAACAGTGATCAATCTCATAACTCTTATAAGCAATACAAAATAGAATGAAAGTTATCATTGT
Organism: Ostrea edulis; assembly: GCF_947568905.1. Lineage (NCBI taxonomy): Eukaryota > Metazoa > Mollusca > Bivalvia > Ostreida > Ostreidae > Ostrea > Ostrea edulis. The sequence goes on from NC_079164.1 coordinate 4,292,339, forward strand.
TAATGGATAAAACGTCATCAATATATCTAAATGTCGAATTGAAGGCCACAACGAGAGATGTTTTTCTTCTGACCCAGAAATTTTTGAATAAATAGATGTGAAAAAACACAAGATGTTCATAATTTAAAAAAATATGATGATTACATTATCCAAAGAGATGTACATGATATGATAGTATAATTACAAAGTTGATTCTATACTTACCTTGTGTCTGACGTCTTTTCTTGAACAGAAGAATTCCTGCAACAATTAGCAGGATAAGCGGCACGATTACACCAAAAGCGATTCCCACAGCACTGAAAATCAAAAATATAGTGTTACATTGCATTTCATGACCCATTAACGATACAATTACAGCAAAGGTAATTAATAGAGCACTGAAAATCAAAACTATGTTACATTGTACTTCGCGACTTATTAGCAGTACAATTACATAGCACTGAAAAACAAAACAATAATGTTACATTGTACTTCACGACTTATTAGCGGTACAATTACATAGCACTGAAAAACAAAACTATAATGTTACATTGTATTCCACGACTTATTAGCGGTACAATTACATAGCACTGAAAAACAAAACTATAATGTTACATCGTATTTCACGACTTATTAGCGGTACAATTACATAGCACTGAAAAACTTAACTATAATGTTACATTGTATTTCACGACTTATTAGTGGTACAATTACACCAAACGTAATTCCCACTGCACTAAAAATCAGAGCTAAATTTTTCATTCCTACAATACTAATATTTCATGTAAAACATTTATCCAGTATATGAATGCTATTATCTGTGTACCAGTTTTATATTGTCTAGTCAAAGTTAACCACCTTGTCATCTTACTACCATGTTTTATTTAAAGTTTTTTTTTATTGTTTTATCATTTACTTTATAGCTTTTGCGGGTCTTTTATTGGTATATTATCATTGATTATTTGCACACACATCGTACAGCGCATAGAAACTATATGTAATTTGTGCTTTATAAATAAATAATAATAATGATAATAACAAATGAATTACAATTTAATTATGTTAAACTAAAACATGTCTTTAAATTGTTAGTACCTAAAACTATATATCTATACGTGTCGAGTGTTCGTATAGTAGGGTTTTGAAAATTATTGTGATATTGTTTGAAAGTAAACATTTTCTGAATCCTAGATTATAATTTCAATCAAAAACATAGATATTATAGGAAAAGAACGTTAATTTTTCGTGTACAGATCGAATTTCATTTTTAAATAGCCAAAACAATATCCCACTACCGTACAATTTCAGTTGTGAATCAAATAAATAATCAGAATTTTTTTTTTAAATATATTATTCCCATGTCCAAAGTGGCATTATCCAGTCCTCGGTTGTTATTTTAGTTAAGACACTGTGAACTGTGACGTGTAAGAGACCCTTTAAACTCGACATAAACATATATGTTCAGGCGATTGTGCTTTAGTAACCCTCGCAGAGCCATTATCATCGACGGCTAGCATGCTAATCAACACTAACCTGCCATTAAGATGTGATTCTGGTGAATTCCGTGCATCATTTCTCCCGGAAGTAATACTGACTGTTGGGCTGAAATGATTTGAATAGTCATAACAATAACCAAGAACGTTTAGAAACAGCAAACCTATATGTGCCTATTTTAAAGAAACATAAATCTTTAAAAATTATAAACCACAGACAGGTTTTGTCATCAACTTGAAACCGCATTTGAGTTTCATTCAGTAACACCTAATCATGAAGACAATCATTTAGTAACACCTAATCATGCAGACAATCATTCCCCATTTTCATAATTCAGCAGCATGGGAATGTCCATTATTAACACTAACCTGAGATTTATTTGTAAATCTGACGAATTCCATAACTCGTGTCCCCCAGAAATGATATTCGTTGTTGGGCTGAAATTGTTTGAATACACTGAGAGCAGTTATCAGAAATGCTAAAAACAGTATTCAAGAGCTTCCGAGATAATACTTCCTTATTTGCCTATTCATAACTTACTATTGAATTACCATATTTGTCACTTTATTCATCGGTATTTCAAATTGCAATTGTAGGCAGAAAATCATTTGGTCTAGATTTGGTTTGTATCATTCTACTAAACATCAGTTGGTGTAATCTATTAATCATCATAAATATAACGAACTCTCGATCTGACTTTAGTTGGAAACACATTACAGATACTAACTATCTATACTGCACTGCTTGTCAGACCACTATGCCAATGCGAGATTATCAGTAGAATGATCGAAAATGGCAACAGCGAACACAAAGAATTACACGTCACAAAATCAGAAGTAGACAGACACAATACCAGACTTACCTAATTGTAGTAGAAACTTTGTCAGGTTCACAAAAGATGTCTAAAAAGATGCACAACACATATACATGAAATAAAGACAATGAACATTGACAAATTTCATAAACTCTATAAAGAATACAAAGTTAGCAGAAGGGAAAGCAGTGGCATCTGGAAACACCAGAGGTGGACTCGGCCATCTAGGGTTAGAAACATCCTTCAAAGACCTGTCACACACGCCGTAAGTTCTATGTCTTGATCAGGTAAATGGATTAATTTGTTGTCAAATCGGTATAGAGAGAGAGAAGGGGGAGGGGAGAACACTATATGATCAACGACACGTCTTCATGACAAGCAAAAACATTTAAATTATACAAGAAAATCACTGGCACTAGGACTACACGAAATCTGCAACGTATTTACACTGCATATTCCATTTTTATTCTTTTCTGACTTGTCAATTAATGTTCTGTATGAAGTGAATAAGGACACGTCATATTTGTCCAATGGGGTATTCCGCAATGAACAAAATAATAATGATAAACATAATTAATTTCAGGGGGGGGGGTTGGTGTTGCAGAGTTTTGTCGGTCTCGTTTGAGTCAGCATTTCGCAAAATATGTGGTCGTTATCAATATCTACTTTACAAATAAAAACCTGTCATTGGGTCAAATTTTGTCATGCCAGCTGTTAAGACGTTCTTTACACACAATTGTGGCTAAGGGTTGTTCTGTTTATCTGATCGGAGTGTGGGGTTTGTGGCCGGTTTGACTGGTGAACAAGGAATGCTAACTCTTTGTGGGCACCTGGTCCCACCTCTAGTGTGAGCTAAAGCTCCGTGTTTCCAAGCTAAAGCTTCGTGTTTCCCTAATCTTAATTTTGTATCCTTTACGGAAATTAAGATTGATCATCATTCGTTATTTCCACTTCTATATACACCACAACTTAAAATTACTGAAAAAAGGAAGACAAACAATTAGATATCACTGTAAATAATATTTTATTAGCATAAAGTTCTTTATAACATTTTCAACACCAAAATACTGGAATTTATCCATTGAATAAAATTTAATATTTTCACAGTTCTTATTTTCAGTGCTATTTTCACAGTGTGCCGACGATATTTATCGGCAATACATAAGATTGCGTTCATTTTACGTTATATAAAATTACTTTTTCAAGGTTTTTTATTTGAATACCAAAACTAGAAATATGTTCATAGGACATGAATGTCCCGCTCAAAGTGGTATTTGTAATGCAATATGAAAATAACGGACACATGAGTCAACTTGGCCCATATTAAAAAAAAATTCCCCTATAGATTTGCATAAAGATTTTTGATCCTCTATTGTGACCCCAACCGACCCCCCTGTGCCGTGATTTTTACAAACATGAATCTGCACTATGTCAGAAAGCTGCCGTGTAAATTTGAAGTTGTCTGGACTAATGATTATCATGAAGAATATTCATAAATACTTTTTCCTATATATTTCCATGTAAAACTTTGATTTGCTATTGTTGTCCCACTTTACCCCAAGGACCATGAATTTGATAAACGTGAATCTGCACAATGTCAGGAAGCTTCCATGTAAATTTTAACTTTTTTGGCCCAGTGGTTCTTGAGAAGATTTTTAAATCACTTCACCCTATTATTGCATTTATGTGATTATCTCCCTTTGAAGGTGACATAACCCTTCATTTGAACCTCCTTCACCCGAGAATAATTTGTAACGAAATTAGCCAGCTGTTTCTAGAGACGAAGAATTTTAAAATTTGTCAGTGTAATATCACTATTTCGCTATAATCATTTCCCCTTGGAGACGGGCATTGCCTCTCATTTGAACAAACGTAAATTCTCTTTGCCCAAGGCTGCTCAGTGCCAAATTTGGTTGAAATTGGCCAGATGGTTCTGAAGAAAATTGATAAAAATGTAAATGTAAGTTTATAACAACAACGGGAAGTTTTGATCAGAAGCGTTCAATTTATTGAGCCTTTGCCTCAAGTGAGCTAAACAAAATAGAAATTATCGGTACCTTCTCGTGGCCTGATATTCTGGGAAATATGTTTTTTGCAAAAAAATCAAAATACTGATCCCTTTTTTCTTTAAAAAAAATATGCAGATTAAAGATGACCACAGGTGCGATTGAAAGGGAAATATCTTTGTGTAAATATTTTTATAGTTTTGCTATGGAGAGAGAAAACTTGCTGCACATTTTTTCATTCACCTTATCATGAATTAGAAGAGAACTGCAGTGCTTTCACAATAGGGAATACACATTGTTGTGTTTATATCAGAGTTAAACCTTTCGTGAACTTAGTCTGGTGTAGTGTTAGCCTTTAAAAAGGTAAATATGAGTTGCGCTCAAGTCATATCACAAATGTACAAAATTTAAAGAGAACCTTTGCAGTACTCTAGTCTATTAAAAAACTTAATACAGTTAAAAGTGAATATAACAAAAATTGATCAATCTCATAACTCCTAAAAGCAACATAAAATAGAGAGTTGGGCGAACACGGACCCCTGGATATACCAGAGGTGGGATCGGGTGTCTAGGAGGTGAAAAATCCTCCGTCGAACGGCCACATCCGTTGTGAGCCCCACATCGCGACCAGGCAAACGGAGTCATCCGCAACAAAAATCAGTGTGACAACAACGGCCTCACAATCGGTATGAAACACGCCAGACATCATTTGACCCAATGGTAGGTTGCATTCTCAGTTGTTTACAATACATATCCCACATCAAAAAGGAAAACCTTTCTCACACTCTCCCTTATCAATCTAATGCATTATTTCTATAGCAAAGTGAAGTCGTATAATAAAAAAAAGTCAATTTTTTTTTTCAAAATGTTCTTCTCTTTAAACTATTTAACTCAAGTATCAACCATTCATTTCACTCTAAATATTATTCGGATTTACCAATATTTTAAGACACTCACTATAAAGATGAATAGAAATTTTCCTTTGGTTAAATGTTATCAATAGAAAGGTTATCATTATTCAAAATTTCCTTTTTACAAACGAAAAAACTATCATACTTGCATGTAATATTGATCCATGGATATCAGAAACTGACATGACAATCACCGATTTAATTGCTCCTCTACTATATGTACTGGTCATATTCCGAAAGGGACAACAATTCTTTATTAATTGCTTTGAAACTGAGCTAATGACCAAAATAGGAAATAGTTAGGTCAACGTCACAGGGAATGTCAAGGTCATAAAATGATACCACAGTTGAATAGCTACAACTAATATGTATATGTGTAAAAGTTCACACATAGATATTGCCAATAGTTGCTTTGAAACAGAGCTAAATACCAAATATGGAAAAGTGAGATCAAAGTAACAGGAAAGGTCAAGGACTCAAGGTCAACAAGTATCGATGCAGTGGAAAAGATTAAATAAATATTTATCGACATGTGAGGTTGATGAACATATCTTGAATAGTTTCTTTGAAACTGAGCTAAACACAGAGGTAAACACAAATTGTGACGGAAGGACAGACGGACACGACAAACACCAAATACCTCGGCCAAATTCATGGCGGGGCATGAAATACTTTAATTTTCACTTGGGGATTGCTTGATCTGCCTATCAAAGCATAAAATGCATCATGCTTTAAAAATATGTCATCCTTTTCAAAATGTACCAGTGACGTCACGTCATATTGATTGATATGGTCAAGATACAGGTATCACGGTGGGTGTGACCGGTCGACAGGGGATGCTTACTCCTTATAGGCACCTGATCCCATCTCTGGTGTGTCCAAACACGGACCGTGTTTGCCCAACTCTCTATTTTGTATTGCTTATAGGAGTTAAGAGATTGATAACTGTTCGTTATCTTTACCTTTCATGATTCTGTGATGCTTTTGATATTTTACTGCATTGAACTTAATTGGCGACAATGCAGCATGCTGTAGTAAGTTGTGAAGGGTAAAAGTTTCACCAAAGCAAAACATGCATATTATACAGCTTTTTCTGGTACATGACGTATTTTGTGTGATGTCAGCCCTAAATTTAAACTTGCCGGTACTTTCTGCCAGAGCGACTCAATCTTGTGCTGTGAAGTAAACAAATGTAGGCTACACATATCTTCTGTTATGTAGATTCTTTGAAACTACACCTTGTGTTTTCAAATTTACAAATAAAGTACAAAAGTACCAAGATGGCGCTAAGCTGTTTTATCGGTATGTTTTCGCGGTGCATATGATTATTTTTTATTAGTGCTGAAGGAAAAACCGATGAAAATATAATAAACAGAAAATTCAATGTTTTTGTTGTTTGATATAGATTTTATTTCACTCACAGGATTTTTATTTATTTTATTTTTTTTTTTTTGCATTCTCACTCGTGTTTTGCACACGTGGAAATATGTAAAAGTTATACGGTACCAATTTTGATGCACCTGGTGCGCATTTCGACAAATAATGTATCCTCAGTGATGTTCAACCGAACTGTTTGAAATCCGAAATAACACTAAACTTGCTAGAGTTATTTTAGGAAAAAACTGAGTGCCAAAAAGTGGAGTCAAATTCGTCTAAGGATAAGAGGTATGTATGCGGGAGATAATCCTTAATTTCCAAATAAAGTTTTACATTTTATCACAGCAATTAAATATACATCCGTATTTTCATAGAAATCCTGTCTCACTAATCGTGAAATAAATTCTATATCCAACAACAAAACATTCAATATCCTCTATCAATACTTTTGTTGATACCCCTCAAAACATTAAGTAACAGTCATACGATACTCACATTTGTCAGATTCAAAATCATTTTTACATTTCTGATTGCATGAATCATCATTGGATATTGATGGACAGGTGCCTTTAACACGAAACAGGAGAAACAACAACAGCAATTTTCAAACAAGTATTTTCACAAATGCATTTCACTGTAGTCCCGTCTTAATGATAAATGTATAAACTCAGTATACATATAGCTGTAGTCAATCGTAACCTAAATTCGGCTATGAGAATGACAAACATTAAAATTAGGCTGATTACCACATGCATGTATGAGTGATGAATTTTAAAACAATTTGTAATATACACCATTTTTAAAGATACAGCAATGTGGTTTTTTTTCAAATTTCCAACTCACAGATAACTTGTAAGTCATCATTCTGTAGGCAGAAAGATGTACAGCGCACTTCTTTTATGACATCTGAGATCGTATCGTAGTACGGACAGTAACCTAAAAGAAAGGCAATGTGTCATCTTGATTAAAAAAAAGGGGGGGGGCCAGATAAACAGAGTAATGCAAGGTGAAGATAACGAACAGTGATCCGTAATCAAAATCATCATGTAAAGAAAGTCCTAACAATTGATATGAAACACGTCACACAGCATTACACTTAATGATGGTATCACTATAACGATTACAACATTTGCAAAATGCAGTTTTTAATTACACAAGACTTTTAAAGCTCTTATAACATCGACTTATTTATGTTGATACACACGAATCTGTTATATAGCTCTTGGTCAAACATCGCTACTGTATAATTGCTTCCAATAGAGGGCTAAGCATAGAGCTGGCCAAATAAAATCGATGCAATGCTTCCATGCACATGATCCGATTCTGGTAAATCCAGGGATCCGTATTTGACCCCCTCCTAGTTTCGTCTTCTTTTTGGCATTACTTGTACATGCAAGATGAAAAGGTGAAGATATTCTTTATTCTCCTTTTCTTAAAAATTATCACTATTTCGTTTGTATATTAGACCTTAATTTCTTTGAAGTTGATTTCATTCCGAACTTTATTGAAACATTAACTGATTTTAATAACTGCTTTACGTTTACTTCACTGATTGAAGGCAATCTTTGTAGATTGCTTGATGGTAGAGAGTGAATTGTTTGTTCAATGTGTGTTATTTTACAACAATAGCATCGCGTGTTTGCGCTACATACAGCATTTTTCTTGATGAATCTATAGAAGGTGGGGAAGTTACCCCATTACCACAATGGAGTAATTGCATGTAAGTGACCCAAACTTTTTATCAAACTTTTGAAAATATTTATGCATTGTACCACTAGTCAAAACACGGAATGTGATATCAGAATTGACGTTATTAGGCAGGCAGTGCCATGTATAAATTCTTCTTTTAAGTCAGTTGAAAAAATACACAGCACTTAGTAAAATCACGCAAAGTTAATGCTTGAATGTAACATGCAAATTCGGATATCAAATTACCTGTCGACAAGTTTCTCTCCTCCAACCTGAGATTCTCACATTTCGTTTCTTAAATTCGTTTTTAAACTGAACTAAATTCATCAAGCTTAATTTGTAGTTCTTCATATAATTTCTTTTGCAAAGCCCACTGCATCGATTGAAAATACAAGCGAAGAAAAATATTGTTAAACTTCACACCGCTATCACGCATTCAATGTAAAAAAGATGATCTTGAACCGGGACAGATAACGCCGCCGAGTGGGAAACAAGGGAACACAACTCACTACTCTCTCCAATTGGTATGAAACGCTTCAGACATCAGATCTACACGGTATTGACTGAATGGTAAAAACGAAAAATATTTCGCTTTTTGAAAGTTGATAAGGAATCCAAGCAGGGCCGTAAATTAACCTTCAATTTGGAGGAGGCAGGAAATTAGGCGGGGCTCTGGGGGCCGCCCAGGCCCCCAGACGCTGAGCACATTTTGTGCACACTGAACACGTTTCGTGCAAAATCCTTGATTCTAGGGCCTTCTAAGATGTTACTTGATTAACTCATTCTAAAAGAAAGATTTGGAATGCTTTTTAAGGGAGGTATCATGTTCTTAGTTATTGGAAACAACATAAATTCTAATGAACTTTAAATTTTAATTTTTTTTTGGCTCAAAAGTTGGAGGAGGCAGCTCCCTCCTCCGCCTCCATGTAATTTACGGCCCTGCCAAGTAGATATATGATGATCAGAGAAAATTCAGATTAATACGTTAGAACTCTTCTATGCAATGAAAACCAGGAAAGCCTATCATCCAATCGAAATCAGTCTAGGCAGTATAGAAAGAGCGCAGTCACTGCAGCTCCTCACATTGTTGGTAGAAGAAAAGCTGAAAACATCTTAGGTAAGACAGGGATTATACGTGGCTGAACAAGCTTTTCCTTCCCTATCTCACTACTAATAAGGACAATCTTTATAATAAAAGACACATACTTAGTTAAGTTAGCCAGCATCTGAATCAACAAGTTTTTCATCCCATTTAGAGTTTTTATTAGCTAAGAATCATTGCTCCGTTTTTAAGTTGTAATTAATCTTTCTTTTTTTCATTATTTTTCTTTCTTTAACGGTTCTCAGAAAATATCTGGGTTTATCCCACGAATCAGGACAAATAATTTTTGAGCTGTTAGCTCAGTTTGAATTACGGAAAACAGTTTTACATTAGTGTTATTTTGGTAAATCCGCTCGGTTGCACTTCAGAGATACAAAACGAAAGTAGAACATTTGCAACTTTAATTATTTTTTCATGCCTTTATCTTTACATTTACGTTTATATTTGATGTTCACATTAGATAAGCAAACTCTCGACTTATCTATTTTAATGTATTTAACCTCAAATCTGCATATCTGAAGAGAAGTCAATATATTTACTAGAGATACAAATAAAAAGTGCTAACAAAACTTTATATATAACGTTAGACATGGATGAATTTAATACAATATATCTGAATGACTACATACTCCCCTAATCATAATTAGTGAGAATTTCAATATTGTACCTGGGGTAATCCATTTCCATTGTACACAAACTTCCAATTCTTTAAGTTGGTCGTCAGGAATGCAGTGATTGACCACGTGTTCACCCGTGCATGTAATTCTGTCCTTGTTTGTTCTGTCCAGTTTACAAGTCTCCAAACACGATGTGTTGGTGTATCAGAAGGATACACATTGTGAAGTATGTAAGCTAAAGATACACAATAACGTCACCACAATAATCATCTTCACACACTAGACAAACAAGGAAATAAAAATTCCCAAATCGAAAGTAGAGTTCATGGGACGTGCTATATACGAACAAAACTAATTCAGGTTAGAAAATTCCTGTTTTTATAACTAAAAAATGAATACAACTTAAGTTTATTTTTGTACATCATAGAAAAGGAGGTGTTGCACGTCTCATGTTAATTGCATGAAAGATCGATATAATTAAGGTATTCAAATATATGATAAAACCAATTGGAACTTGAGTCTTGATTCAAACATGTTTAAACAAAAGTTTAAAAGTAGTGTATTGACAAAAGTTAGCCAAAATAGTTCGAGTTTAAATCAAGCAATAAGCAATTTACGTGATTTTTAGCGTTGTAATAAAGGAGTATCTCCGAATTTCAGAAAACTGTCCCCGTGAAACAAAATAAATTTTGCATGAACATGTTCTTCGAGTTTTCCATTAAAAACGGTTACTTTGATATTTTGTTTATTGAGAACATTTATTACTTTTTTTTTTAAGATGAAAACAATTTCACTGACATCATTTTCAACTTCACCTGTACACTAATTTTTTTCCAATGGTAATTCCGATCTACTGCGTGGATCAGTGGGTCAGGTCGTCAATTTTTACATCTTAAAATGTTTTCTTTTTTAAACGACCAGGTTCAAATTCCTCATGGACATAAGGCGGGGTTTTTTTTTCATTACAATGTACCAATTTTGAAATACACTTCCAACCTGTACACTGCTTAGTTTGTTTATGTTGTAAATCAAGATGTGGATGGAATTCATACCAAACACGCCGAATACAGCATGTGATAATTGTGTTTTATTAGTCCAGGGCCCAGTTTCATAAAACTTTCCTAAGATATATCTTAAGATATGTCGTAAGATATTCTTAAGTTCTAACTTACGAATTTCTTAAGAATATCCACAACTGTTTCACGAAACGTTCATAAGAAATATATTTTCCTAAGATATATCTTAAATATGTGTATATCAAAACAGGTAATCAGTGTTTTCAGATTTTGCATTTACAGTTTAAATACCGGTAGTGAATGAATGGCTTGTGTAAATTAATCATTAAAAAATTATAATTGGTATAAAACCTTATTAGATACACACTACAAACGATTAAGTTTGACATTGGTACATAGTTTCATAGAGAGAGGGGGAGGGGGGGGGGGGGCTGTCACCTGTTTCAGCCCGATATTGCAACTACATGTAGAAATTCAACACATTTCAATAATTGACGGTCTGTCATGTTTCAATGATTTTATTGTTCAACTTACTATCCAATTCAACGAATAAATAGAGCCACACAACCCATGCCATGCTCGAAATGTAAACATGTTGCAGTCAAAAAGAAATCCTAATATCTCAACGGCAGAAATAGAAAATTTAACTGAGGAGGTAGAAAAAAGAAAAGAAGTGTTATTTCCAAACAGAACTCCAGCGTTACAAATTCAGCTAAAAAAAAAAACAACGGGAAGAAATTACAGCAAAGGTAAACGCAGAAAAGGACAGTTGATGAGCTAAAAAAGAAATGGAGCTGCTTAACGAGTGATACGAAAAGGGAGATAGCGTTAAATAGACGAGAACACCGAAAAACTGGCGGTGGCCCCCCTGCCCAGAGAAGTAGAAATCACTCCAATAGAGGACAAAATCCAAGCTATAATTGGAAACACGTGTGTTTCTGGGATTTCGGGTGGGGTTGATACTCTCGATAAGGAACCTTCAAGTTCCACTAAGCCCTCTACATCTCCTTCAAGTATCTTGATGTAGTTAGGGCTCATGTTTGAAAGTAAAGAAGAAACGTCTCTAATTATTCTGGAAACGTTGGACTTGCTGATGCCGTGGAGATCAGCAGTCACCAATTGGAAATTCCCCGTGACATAAAACCTGAGGGCAGCCAGGACTTGTAACGATGTTGGCAATGATTGGGACCTACGAGTGGGTCTTTTCAAATCGTTTTCCATCATTTCGCATAAGTCGATGATCAAATGAAGTGGTAGTTTAAATTTTGAAACAATCTCCATGTCGTTCATATAATCTAAAGGACTGTTTCCATCTCTGACAGTGGCGGATTTAAGGGGGGCGCAGCAGCCCCCCCCCCCCCCTAAAATTTTCAAACTTAACGTAAATCGTGGTATCTTGTTTAGAAAAATGTACAAAACAATGTAAGAAGCAATAATTTCTTCCACTCCCGGAGAAATGAATGACAAAATCTATTGATTTCTCGAATTACTTTATTGGGAGAACTTTAATTTTTTCCAAAAACACTTAAAATGTGCGTCATTTTATTAATTTCACCTCATGAAAAATTAATAGAAAATAGTACAAAAGACTAAATAGGAGATATATTTCAAGCCCTATAAAATCTGTAAAACCGAGGAACTGAGAAACCCTACAGGTATTTAAATAGTAAATAGGTAATAAGAGTTTTAATCTAGATGAAGGCCAGTTCTATACGTCACGAGTGTTTAAATACCCGACACAAAGTCCTCTTTATGAGTCCTTTATATTTTGGTTTTTAAACTTTTCATTTTATATTTGTTTTTTAAGCCTCCTTGAACTCTCAAAACTCTCTAATACTTATATGTGTTTTAGATGATATCTGGATTTCATTCCATATAGCAGTCATTAAACCGCCATTTGATCACTAATATTCAATTCGTCACGTCACTAGTTATAAATAGATATTTTACCACATGAACCGGTAATTTTGTAAAAATAATAGTTGATGTCTATACCATATCGCTCTCTGATAATAAAGAACCAAGGAATGAAACGAGTTTTCACTCCAAATTTCGATTAGCAAGAGCTTTAGAATTCTTTCATCGTCAGGTTTTTTTATTAGGGGTGGTATGGTATAGACCCGTGTTATCATGAAAGAAAAATCACCGTTTCTGTGCTAGTACATGTAAACAGACTGTAATTTGGGAATACTTCCATAAAGAGTTTTACATTCGCCGAATTCTATTTTTGCGTCATTCATCTCAGACCCACGTCTGCGCTAATATCCCTTATGTTTCTCAACAGGGGGCGCTCAACGAGTCTTTTGACCCACGTCTGCGCTAACATCCCTTATGTTTCTCAACAGGGGGCGCTCAATGAGTCTTTTGGCTCCTACATCGGACCCGTAGTAGATTAGAGATAGGGACTACAAGATGTACCGATGTTCCTATCTACAAAATTCCACAGATTCTAAATCAGTTCACTTTAATTACCGACATCAATTCCGAAATTTAGTCATCCTAAAGGTACGACCCTCTGTAAAGTCACAAACTGTGTGATCCGATAGCACCACGGAAACCTTCTGAATATTAACACACGGTGCATGGTATACTGTTTTTATGGTTTGTTATGGTTTGGTTTGGTTTTTTGGGGGGTGGGGGTGGGGTTGCTGAGTTATTGTTGTTGGGGGGTTTTTTTGTAGGTTTTTTTTTTTTTTTTTTTTTTTTTTTTTGCCAGGCTAAAAATATAAATTTTTGTTTGAACTTGGTGAATAGGACTTATTCTTTATTCTTTAGTTGGAATTATGAATAGTCATGAGGTAGATGGGATTAGAAAATGATAGCGGGTAGAGGGTATTCGAATAGTATTCATTTTGACGATTCTGGACAACACTAGCTGAGTTTAAGTCCCAGAAAGACGATATAGAAGACTATGTGAATAACAAAATATTAGGTTTGAAACACGAAATTCAAGGGCAAATATTTGTTAGTTTGGAAGGCGAAGACAACGAACAGTGACCAATCTCATAACTCCTACAAGCAATACAAAATAGACAGTTGGGCAAACACGGACACCTGGACACACCAGAGGTGGGACCAGGTGCCCAGGAGGAGCAAGCATCCCCTGTCGACCGGCCACATCCGACGCGAGCCCCATATCCCGACCAGGAAACGGAGTCATCCGCAGTCAAATCAGTGTGCCAAGAACGGCTTAACAATCGGTATGAAACACATCAGACAGCATTTGACCTTACATGTTATATTGGGGGTGTTTATGCCCAAAAAATGGAGGAGGGTAATAATGTCGGTTATGTAGATTTAAAATCGTCACATAACATAATAATATTATTGCACAATTAATGAAGGGTGAAAATTATTGTTTGTTGCACTTTGACCTAATATTGGAGGGAGAGCGGTTATATTAAAAAAAAATATTTCATGTATTAAATTCATTATGCATATGTAGTTTCATTGTAGTAAAGCCATAAAGGATTAGGGGGGGGGGGATTGAGTAAGGTAATGTAAAAAATTCCTGAGCGTCACATGCAAGATTATAAATAACATTCATTATAAACAAACAGATTCAATCATAGCATTTTTTTTTTGGTAACTTTCAACTGAAACTATTGGCAAAATATCACAAAAAAGAACATTTAATTTTTCTGTACATTTATTCAAATAAAAATGAAAGCACGAGTGTCATAGTTAGGAAATCTGACATCTAGAAAATCCTGAGAGATGTAAAATAACCTCCAGGCAGTAGGTATTTATTTCAACCCAAAGGATTATAACCTAAATGAAAAAATTAAAACATTTTTCCTTAACTACTTCTGAGCTCAGTCATAGATAATATTGGATAATAATTGGCTACGTTCAATTGCAACAATATCACTGATGCCATTCTGCAGGTCTTCGTCATTTTCTTGACTTTCCCCAATTTTGCACCATGTCAATACAAGGAACGTAATTGTTTGGTTCCTTGGAAAATAGGGGTATGGCTGTCTTACTTCAGAAAACATCTGCAAAATACCAAAACAATTTCTATTATTTCATGAGTTTGCCTCTGGTCAGGACACTCCGCTGTTTTATAGAAAACCCAGACATATTAGTATCATACACGTGTTTTGAACTTTAAATAACCAGATAAGTTATTGTAATTTGTAGAGGTTTTATGGCTAAGTTTATCCATAAATTACAACAGCGCACCCATTCGTATTAAAATCATCCTTGCAATTGTTCACCCTTTTTTTATTGCACAATAATACGCATATGCATTTCTTATACTAATAAATTTTGAATTTAGAGACCGAGATAAAGATTTTCATTTGGCCTATTCATTGTGAGAATTTTCTATGTCAAATGAGTAATTGCGTATGCACTGATGTATTCTTTGTGATCTAATGAAATTCAAAACTTGATAATTAATTGATTTATAAAAAGTTTTTCTTTTTCTAGAAAACAATATGTCATGGGTCAATTTGTCTAAACAAGGGGTGGGGGTGAGTTGTCTAACCAAGGGGATGAGTTGTCTAAACATGGCTTGCATGAAGCATAAAACTGAAAGTAACAAAAAATGTGTTTGTGAAACACTAATGGCAACAAAGAACAATAAACAAGGTCAAAACCTTTCATACCAAAAGAAAGTTCTTGTCGCAAGAATTGTTGATATGAAATATGACAACCTATCATTTACCCTTCAAAAGGTTAAAGTTTTGAAATTTGGGTCAAATTCCAAATTTAAGGCCTCAAGGTCAAAAACTTTAGCACAAATAGTAATTTGACCTGTAATCCATTGATATAAATGCATGTATAAATTTTCAAATCAATATTTGCAAACTCACTGTCACAAAAGTAAGGAAAACTGTTAATGCGCAGATGTACACACAGGCTGATCACTGTAGTGCTCTCAACTATAGGCAGGACTTTAAGTAAAACAAATGTCTGATATACTCTTAAGTTGTATTTTTTTATTTGTCTGCAGAGATATTTATACAATACTACATATACGTATGGTATATGCTACATCTATAATGTGAACTTGTTGTCTTACATGAAACAAAATTCTATTTATCGAAATCACAGGAAAGTCTCAAAGTGATTAGAAGCATTCCACATTACCCAAACCTGTATTTATCATTAAGTGTGCAAAAACATGATACAATGTAGATAACAGAATCATTTATAAAATCTTGCTTCTTTCTGATTTTCAATTCATTAATCATAGATCTCACAAATAATATCTCCATAGACTCATACATAAATATTTAATGACATTTAATTTTATTCCAAAATTGATATTTAAAATTATCTTGATTCCAATATATATGCACTGCTAAATAAATTTTCTGTCTATACTAAGAACACAAAAACTACAGTTACATTAATAATTATAACGGGTTTAAACCGTCCTGGTCCTGGTCAATACTTCCCAAGTAGTCAATTGGGATTTAAACTGTCCATTTTCCAATTTTTGTAAATTTCTTGCAAAGATAAAGATAAATTAAGTCTTTTCATTAATTGGATCAATTGTTGATTAATATTTTTTATTAGTCTAGATAAATAAATGTAATTTCATAAGTTTAATACATTTGCTTTCCTGAAACAGTGACCAAATTATCTTCAGTATCCTTACTCTGTTGGCGCGGGTTCGAATCCCGCTCGCGCCGGTAAGTGAGGAAGTTTCCCAGTTTATTTTCGGAAGGTCAGTGGTCTCTTCCCAGGTACATTGTATCTGGGTTCTCTCTTCCATCAATAACAAGATGTACTGTGAGCAATGCACACTAAGAATACCCCCGCTTACCCCAATCTCCCAACGGGTGTTGTTAATAAGTATAAATTACCTCTTTCCCGAGTGTAAAAATATGGTATACCTTTGTAGAAGAAAATGGAAGATATAGTCCGAACACAAATCCATGGCATCAACCTATAATTTTGACCTTGAGATCAAAAGTCAATGTCATAAAGAGGCAATGAATGTACATGACACATGTCTCATGCTGATGCACCCATGTCTTATGGTATGACTATGTCAAAACCCTATAATCAATTTTGACCTTGAGGTCAAAGTTCAAGGTCATAGGGAGGTCAGGAAGGTACTCAACACATCGTCTCATGGTGATACACTCATATGTCAAATATGGTATGCCTATGTCAAAGAACAAAGAAGTTATGGCCCGGACACGAATCTGCACAGACAGACAGACGGACGGACGGATAGACAGACAGTGTGATTCCTATATAACCCCCAGAACTTCGTTCGGGGGGTATAAAAACTGGGTGCCACCAGATAACTGAAAAATTGTTGAGTGTGGCGGAAAACATCAATCAATCAATCAATCTACTAGAGGGTCACATTGCTTGACAATTGGAGACAGACCTGTTTATATATGTACCTTGACAGATTAAGAATAACAAGTACCTGAGCACAGAAAGCAGCGTTGACACATGGGTGTTAATTAACATACTCTGGGACCAGTAATATGACCAGTGTGCATGTTATCGTAGGAAAACATCACCAATCAACCCCCTCAAATGTTTACTTAACAGTTAAAATGAAGATTTGGAACAACAAGTAGTTCTTGTTCTTGTTAAACTAAGAAATTTGAACAGAAACTTTTACATCTTCACCAATTCAACAGAGCCATTTGTACATTATTTATTTAATATTATGACTTATGTATATTATATATGTTAACTAATAGTGCATGTAATGAATTACAGTATTTGCCATAATGGCCACTTAAACATTTAGAATGACCGAAAACAGACTATTATGATCAAATAATTTTCAATTGACCAGTATTGACCACCAGCCTGGTTAATACTCATACTGACCAATTTTTTGCCAACCTTGCCCTTCAATCAGTTTTTTTTAATCATTTTCTTTAAAAGTTAAAAAAATGTTTAAAAACTAAATATAAATTCCTCTTACATTTTCCAAAAATATCCTGGAGGGCTGGACATAGACTTCCTCAGGTCTCTATGTTGTTTTTATTACTTTATCATTTCGTTCAAATTTTTCTGTGTTTCAGAAGTCTAAATATCTGCTCTCTACCATACTTAATGTCACCAAACATAAAATTGGCATTATTAAAAAGTATTAAAGAGAGCAATGATTATCAAACATAGAGACTTGAGCAAGTCTAGGCTGGACCTGAATTTGTACTTTATTTGACTTAATTCAGTTTACATCCATAATTCTATCAACTTATATGTAAGTCATGCTGTTAGAAAGTATACATGTCACTTTAACTCAGATTTTATTCAGACACTTGTTTATATCATACCTTTCAACTCTTTCTTTACATGTCTTAATCTGGACACAACTTTTGTGCTTCTCGATGCATTGTCTTGGCTGCAAACACCAAACACCTATATTTCATCATATGTCCTAAATATATTGTAACAGTATTTTATTAAATCAAGAAAATTGTGCACCCAGCAAATTGATATCTTAAAAATTTCAAATAGGAGTAACATTTTAACAATTACATCAATAAGTATGTATGCATAAGTACATATTTCAATATCTGCTAGTGCAGGAAGATAAAAAAAAAACTAAACTTATCAGAACCAATGCAATGGAATATATGTGATGGAATATATGTGATGTCAGCTTGAGCAATATTGCAGATCTATAGGCTTTGGAGTCACACCCCCCCCCCCTCACATCCAAGTCAGATTTGTCATGTAATGGATAACAACATATTGTTCTTTATTCAAAGTCCATGTCCATGATTTGCATAGACATGATGATGACTCCTAAGTCTATGCTGATGCACACCAGTGCAGTGCGGTTAACAATTAAAAATGATTCTGGAATTTACACAATTTCTTACCTATGACTTTTCAACACTATACACTACCATTCCTCACGATAAATTAAAGACTAGACTTTTTGACATCATAGACAGTTGCTTCTACAACAACAAGAGGCCCATGGGCCACATCGCCCACCTGAGTCACCTTGGTCCATATCAGAAGATTTTCCATATCTACATGTATTTGCATGTAAAACCGTAGTCCCTATTATGGCCCCAAACCTACCCCTGGAGGCCATGGTTTTTGCAAACTTGAATCTACACTATGTCAGAAAGCTTTCATGTAAATATGAACTTCTTTGGCCCAATGGTTCTTGAGAAGAAGACTTTTAAAGATTTTCCCTATATATTTGTATGTAAAACTTTGATCCCCTATTGTGGCCCCATCCTACCCCAGGGGGCCATGATTTTAACAAACCTGAATCTGCACTATATCAGAAAGCTTTCATATAAATCTCAGCTTTTCTCGCTTAGTGGTTCTGGGAAGAAGATTTTTAAAGATTTTTTCCTATATATTTGTATGTAAAACTTTGATCCCCTATTGTGGCCCCATCCAACCCCCGGGGGCCATGATTTGAACAAACTTGAATCTGCATTATGTCAGGAAGCTTTCATGTAAATCTCAGCTTTTCTGGCTTAGTGGTTCTTGAGAAGAAGATTTTTAAAGATTTTTCCTATATATTTGTATGTAAAACTTTGATCCCCTATTGTGGCCCCATCCAACCCCAGGGGCCCATGATTTGAACAAACTTGAATCTGCATTATGTCAGGAAGCTTTCATGTAAATCTCAGCTTTTCTGGCTTAGTGGTTCTTGAGAAGAAGATTTTTAAAGTTTGTCCCTATATATTTGTATGTAAAACTTTGATCCCCCCTTGTGGCCCCATCCTACCACCGGGGGCCATGATTTGAACAAACTTGAATTTGCAATATGTCAGGAAGCTTTCAGGTAAATTTCAGCTCTTCTGGCCCAGTGGTTCTTGAGAAGAAGATTTTTAAATGACCCCACCCTATTTTTGCATTTTTGTGATTATCTCCCCTTTGAAAGGGACATGGCCCTTCATTTGAACAAACTTGAAAGCCCTTCACCCAAGGATGCCTTTGGCCAAGTTAGGTTGAAATTGGCCCAGTGGTTCTGGAGAAGAAGTCGAAAATGTGAAAAGTTTATGGACAGACGGACAGACAGACAGACGGACAGACAGACAGACGGACGCCGGACAAAATGTGATCAGAATAGCTCACTTGAACCTTCGGTTCAGGTGAGCTAAAAACGGAAAAAGGAAATATTCATATCAAGTGGTCAGTCATTCAAAAACTTACTTTCTTAAACACCACTCCGATTCCACGCACATGTACTCTGAAGTTGAAATAAAAAATATGCTAGAGTTCCTCATTGACAATATCTTCGTGGTCTTTGGTGATCAGGTCTTCCCATAGGCACGAATTGTCCTCCTTTGTTAGCTGACCTGTTTTTATATTCATATGAAGCAGAATTTATTCAAAAACTTCTACGTGAGAAGAAAAAAAATATCTCGCTGTGGCCTTTAATTCGACTTTTAGATATATCGTTGACGTTTTGTCTATTAACAATGATAGCTTTCATTCATATGTCGATTTAATATATTCCTGTGAGCTCGAAATAAAGGACACCATAGAGTCGTCCACTTCTGTTTCATACTTAGATATTTTATTGAAAGTAGACATTAACGGCAAACTTACAACTCAACTGTATGACAAACGGGATGATTTCAGCTTCTCCATCGTCAACTTCACACATTTATGTAGCAATATTCCATTATCACCTGCATATGGTGTTTATATATCTCAACTGATTCGATATGCAAGAGCTTGTTCTGCGTATAGTCAGTTTTTAAATCGAGGTAAGTTACTGACAAACAAGTTGATGGTACAGGGATTTTAACAGTATCGATTGAAGTCAGCATTTCGCAAATTCTATGGTCGTTATAACGATCTAGTTCGTCAATACAACCTCGCATTGGGTCAAATGCTGTCTGACGTGTTTCATACCGATTGTTAAGCCGTTCTTGGCACACTGATTTTGACTACGGATAACTCCGTTTACCTGATCAGGATATAGGGCTCACGGCGGGTGTGACCGGTTAACACGGGATGCTTACTCCTCCTCGGCATCTGATCCCACCTCTGGTGTGTCCAGGGGTCCGTGTTTGCCCAACTATCTATTTTGTATGGCTTATAGGAGTTATGAGATTGATCACTGTTCGTTATCTTTACCTTGCATTAGTGAATATGCAAGTTTTTCCACAACCGGCTTGATCAGTTTTAATGATATTATTGTCTCTTTGGCTAGGTTCAACGCCTTTACTTGATCTTCGTCCATATGCATTGCACACACGTTTCTTGTGTACAGTGCACATAATAATGAAAATGATAATTAAAAACAACTACCCTCTTCCAATCCCCAAACCCCATTCATTTTATAGCATAATCAAACATTATTTCGTCTTGATCTGACCTCAAAGTACAATGTATACAGTTTGTTAACGCCATCTGCTCCAAATCATAACCAACAATCTACAATGATAAGATATTTCGATATGTTTCCAATACTTTTTTCCAGACATTCGATATTTAAAGTTTTCTTTTATATCTAAATCTAAATGACCATTTTAACTTTTTTTATTTTTTGACACTCAGGAAACCGAAGAAAAATTCCTCATATTTCCATGCTCTAAGCCTAAACTTACCCGACTGTTTCTACACAATAAATTAGCGTCTTTTTACTATAATCGGTATTCTCTTACCTTTTCTTGCAGCTAATGGTATTTGGAAACCTCTTCTTGGTATTTTCGTTCTAAAGATAATGGGCTGGTACAGAACTATATAACACCACACCCTCCGTTCTAAAGATAATGGGCCGACACAGAACTATATAACACCACACCCTCCGTTCTAAAGATAATGGGCGACACAGAAATATATAACACCACACACTCCGTTCTAAAGATAATGGGCCGACACAGAAATATATAACACCACACCCTCCGTTCTAAAGATAATGGGCCGACACAGAAATATATAACACCACACCCTCCGTTCGAAAGATAATGGGCCGGCACAGAACTATATAACACCACACCCTCCGTTCTAAAGATAATGGACCGGCACAGAATTATATAACACCACACCCTCCGTTCGAAAAATAATGGGCCAGCAC